>NC_053156.1:80763370-80989290 GCF_016835505.1 Polypterus senegalus | reverse complement strand
CAGACAGGCCACATGCTTAAGGAGACTCCCAGTGGCGGTGCACGTCTCTAAATGTATCCCGCTAATAACTGGTCTCTCTCTCTCTCTCTGGAGTCGCTGTAGGACTACACTACGTTTTAACCAGAATCATCTCCCTGATCCACAACCTGCTAGCTCCAGCATTGACAAACCAGAACAGTATAAACCTTCTTCTCTCTAACAAAACTACTTTTGAAGCAAGCCATCCTTCTTAAGACACATGTCTGTAAATCCATGTGTTGTGCTGCATAAACCAGCAAAATTCCTGGGAAAAAACAAACTTGGGTTCCTTTGGAATCTTGACAGTTCTTTTCAATGTGGTGCATGCAGCTTCACAAACTACTTCTTTAGAAAGAAAGAGATCCTGACATATAATAAAAATAACAACCAGCATGTCAATTTGAGGTCTTGGTGTTTCAGACTTGTGCATAATATAACTATTTATCTTTCATTACAAGGACTGATAGATGGAAATTTCAGGTACAGTCTAATTTAGAAATTTAGCTATTAAAAGATATGAACTTATGTTAATGCACTACTGACTAGCTATTGTCTACTCCTATTTGTCCTACAATGAAATCCAAATATCAGAGAGCCAGAATACCCCAATGGCAATTTGTTTGGAGCTGATTTAGATTGTGTGTGTACAAAATTAATATTTTAAACTAAGAAATGAAAGCAAATGTTATGTGCATAATATGACAAATTAAGCAAATGTTGTGGTGACTGACAGAGATTTAGAGCCCATTCACACTTTAGGGATGTAAATTTCCAGAATTTGTCTGGCATTTTTCATGCCTTTAACAGCACTTTTCAAGCGTTTTTAAAACGTTTTTCAGGCTTTATTTGGTTTTGGCCATTATCATGTATTTTTCAGGTCTTTTCCACCATTATTCAAGCATTTTTCAAATGTTTTCAAAGAAACAGTTTACACAGAAAATATGATTGATATCATTTCCTTTTACCATTTTGTGAAATCTGAGGTGAACTATTTTTGTGAGGCGATTGCTATGACTCTAGAATGTCTTCTATAATGTTAAGTGCTTTTAATCCTGGTGATCACAGTACTGAAGAGAAGCTCCTGTCAGCATTATGAGTGCAGATATTGGGTTCACCTGGTTTTGCAGCAAAGGGAATCTAGGGGACAATTCTGGAGTTTTAATGAAAAACTCAGACAGCACTCTAAAAATTCCAGGATTACACACAGGTTTAGGGTCACAAGAAGCCAGTGATTATCCCAGCAGCACAGGGTGCAAACAGGGTATACGGTATTGCAGGACTTTGCAGGGTTCCATCAAACAGCCAATCACAAAAGAGTTTACTACATGTAATCCAGTAACAGAAACCTGTTAATAAAGTACTTGTTTTGTCTGAATATAGTAATTTTATATAGATATTTTGAATCAGTGTGATCTGATTAAAGATGGAAAACAGATCAATCCAGAAATGCATGGGCCGAGCATGCAAACCTCATACATTTGGCACTGAAAGGCAGGAATGACAGCTGTGTACCACCACTCTGCCTATATGTTGAAATATCTGTACTAAAATTACTAAACTTCAGCTTGATTAAAACTAAAGGTAAACATAACCAAACAATCCAAATGATATGAAAAACTGATATTAAAAAAGTAACTAAATTCTACTCCCCTACAGTCTTGCAAGTCTTTCTGCAGTACACAATACTGGACATTTTACTAATGTGAAGATATAAAAGCAGTTAAACCTTGTAGATGGAAATATTACATAATAAAATATGAATAATTCTTTAAAATTACCCAAATTGTATTTTAAAAGAATGTTACTTCTTTGCAGGTACCCATGCACTTATTAAACCTTGCATAAGGAAAAATTTGAAAATAAAAGCAAGCACCAATTTTACCACAGCCCAAATCAAGATTTAGTAAAAAGCTAAATATTTTAACTGGTAGGCATCTTTAATGCTAAAAGGTTAATTCAGGCCAGAATTTTTGAAAAGTAAAACAATTTTTAAAGCCTTTCCAAAATCAGAGGTAAAAAAACATACATTATTGGGTTGATTGCAGAATTAAAGAAAGTTCGTTGTAGCAAAAATTTGTATGCTACGTTTGAAAACATAAATCAGTAAAAGAGCTAAGTAAATAATAAAGATACACAGTCAACAGCATCATTTAAAAACACAAATGGCGATGTTTATAGTTTTATCAGCTATATGCTAAGTTTTTCTAATCCTTGCATTCTTGTCTGATCTCTAGATGCTCCTTGCACCACAATGCTCTCCATTGCCTTTGCATCCCTTTCTGCAACAATACAAAAACCAAATATGATTAAAAACAGAACGAAAAAATGTTACATAAATCAAATGTAAAAATTAATACAACATTTACTTTATGCTTAGTGCTACTTGCAGAAGAAATCATACAGGTAATGAAAAGCATTAAAAAAACACAGAACATTGACCAAATCCACACATTAATCACCAAAATCCAAATGACTTTAAATGTCACTTTCACAGAGTAAAACAGAAGATAGCAAACAGCTTAATAACGGTCACCAGCAAGAAGGACATTGTGTTAATGTCTTTGGTTTATATTTTATTTTTTTGTCAATTTAATGCATGCTTTTCCTTTTTATACAGTTGTTGTGGTTCTTTGACTTCCTATATGGTTTTCATATCTTAGATTATAATTGTAATAATTTTTTGCTAATCCCGTATAAAATCGTCATTATATCACATTTTATTTTGTTTGTGTTCTGTTCATTTTTTATACTTATTGTACTTCTTTATTTGATTCCTTGTTTATTTTACCTGTTTACATTTTATTCATCATAAGCAGGCTAAAAATAACTACTAAGACCTTGAGTTTCCTCGCTTTTTTTTTGCTCTTCTCCTTTCATCACAAACATTTGGGTAACATTTTTGAATATCAGTTTGTTTCTTGTTTGTTCTTGAATTGTTGATTTCTTGTGATTTATGACCTTTTATATATTTCTGCCTATACTTTCTTATACAGTATTATTTTTAGTTTTTTTGGTGTAATAAATTTGTGTTTGTTTTGTATTTTGGCTTGTTTGATTTAGTTGAAGTAATTTTCAACAAATCATTTAAATTACCCAACCCGCTTTATCCTAACTACAGGGTCACAGGGGTGTGCTGGAGCCAATCCCAGCCAACACAGGGCATAAGGCAGGAAACAAACCCAGGGCATCGGCGCCAGCCCACCAAAGGGTGCGCACGCACACACACACACACTAGGGACAGTTTAGAATCACCAATGCACCTAACCTGCATGTCTTTGGGAGGAAACCGGAGCATCCGGAGGAAACCCACACAGACACGGGGAGAATATACAAACTCCACGCAGGGAAAACCTGGGAGGCGAACCCGGATCTCCTAATTGCTAGGCAGCAGCGTTACCCACTGCGCGACCATTCCGCCATCACTTATCCAATTATTTAATTCATTTGGGAGCTCACAGTCCATTTTTCATTTTTATCTATCTATCTATCTATCTATCTATCTATCTATCTATCTATCTATCTATCTATCTATCTATCGATAAACCAGAATCATAACAAATAGTAAATGAACAAGTTTTAATAAGTGACTAACCTAATTGTAAATCATAACAATTTTCAGTTCTTCTTGAAGCTAATGAATGAACTAACTTTTCAAGATTGTGTAGATTTATAAATGGTGTTAATTTTGCAATACGGAGAAAACAGAAAAAAATGAGACAACTACAGCTTATAGTGCAGGCTACTTAATAACTTGTAAACTAAGGTTGGGGCTGACATTTTTCTGTGGCTGCAGATTTTCTTCTCTTAGCTTGCATTGCAATACCTCTTCTATTCACAAGATGGAGTAGTGAACTGCTGAATAAACCCATCCTATGTACAGTATGCTTCATTGCTGAGCAACACTGATAAGACTTTAAAGCAGTAAAATATTGGTAAAAGATTAAATCAAAAAATTAATATTTTGACAGTCAAGCAAAACTTTACATCTTTACATTACATTTTTCAAGCAAGACTTGATATTTACAGACGCCAGTTAAAATCTGCATGCAGTTACTTGGCACTACTAATAACATGCTTTACCTGAAGTCTACATGCATGCATTTTAAACAGGAAAAATACTATGCAAATATAAATAATGCAAAGATAAGATGCAATCAATGTATACTATTGCAAAGAAAATGAACTACAGATGAAAAAATCGCAGGGGTTTTCTATTCCTTATTTATAACCTAATAATATGTACAAAATAAAATTAGACTAAGAATTAGAAATGTGTGCTTGTGGATTATTTAATTATGTTGTATCTGTGACTTTGACAAGGTCAGGGTGCTTTGCTTCATTGCCACTTCATTCATAACCAATTCATTAAGCAAGCATTCATATCTATACAAAAGTTTGTTATTTTATTACCTTCCATAATCCAAATCAGTTTCAGGTACAGCAACATTGGATGCATATCAGAAACCAATCTTTGACAAGAAAGCGCCCCATTGCCGGACATGCATGGAACTAGTTTCAAATTTTCTTTTTGAATAAAGGAGACACCAAAGAAAATCAACAGCAGAATGTACAGATTCTCCACATGTGTAAGTCAAGGTTAGAAAGTAAAAATCTGGAGAAATGAGGCAGCAGGACTAACCACATCCCAAAGATTTGCACATTAGGTTGGTTGGTGACTCTAAATTTGTTCAGTGTGAGTGTTTGGGTGTCATGCAGTGGGCTGGTGCCCTGTCCAAGGTTGGGTCTTATGCTTGATTCAATGTTTCTGAGAAAGACTGCACCCACTGCCCTTACCGTGTCCAAATACACTATAGTTGCATAATTGGTTTCAGAAAATTGAATAACATTTTGAGGCATTATGTTTGTGACTTGTGCATTATTAATACTTTTGGCAAATGTGTGGGGAGTTATCCCTCTTTATTGTGTGATGTAATGTAATGGTTCTGTTTTTAAAAGGTTGTATGGTCCTGAATGTTTAACCTTTCACCTGTCCATCCATTTTTTGATCTTGTAAAAATCAGTTTTATGGCTACAGTGAGCAGAAGTAATGTCAGTGGCATAAAATAAAATGAAACAACCCATCACAGTACACAAACACAAAAATAATGCCCGTTATAATTTTGATCAATAACTTTGTATAGCCGTGAGGTCAGAAACATCAGCAGATAAATTACATTTTTTTCTAAGTGGAAAAGCTGTAGAGTACCACCCTTTATAGGTATGAATTTTGTTTTGTGGTGGCTCTGAGGCTAGGGATCTGCACTGGCAATCGGAAGGTTGCCGGTTCAAATCCCATAACTGCCAAAAGGTCCTTAACCTGCAATTGCTGAGCACTTTGAGAAGTGAGAAAAGTGCTGTATAAAAGCAAAGAATTATTATTATTAAGAATTATTCATTTTGTTAACACAAAATATATAGAATTACCATTCATTTTTGTTTGAATTAAGTCAGATGCACATAATTTAAATAATTTCAGTTACATTTTTGACAGGCAACACTGTAGAATAGACGTTCAGAAACATTAACAAATTGTCATTTTCTTATTCATTCTTACTATTATGTTATAGTTGTCATATTATTGTTAAATTGAAAATGCTGAAACTCTATTAATTATGTTTATTAATTGAAGTAGCAGATTATTAAATGTGAACTATTGAGTTACAACAGTTTAAAAAAAATGCTTAACTAAACAGATGGAGGACAGGAGAGAATTAAGGGTGTTTTAGAATGCCAGATTTGATGTTATAATTAGAACATTAGAACACTCTAGACAAGAACAGGCCATTCAGCCCAACAAAGCTCACCAGTCCTATTTACTTATTTCTTCCAAGAAAACATCAAGTCGAGTTTTGAAAGTCCCTAACGTCTTACTGTCTACCACAATACTTGGTAGCTTATTCCAAGTGTCTATCGTTCTTTGTGTAAAGAAAAACTTTCTAATGTTTGTGCGAAATTTACCCTTAACAAGTTTCCAACTGTGTCCCCGTGTTCTTGATGAACTCATTTTAAAATACAAGTCTCGATCCACTGTACAAATTCCCTTCATAATTTTAAACACTTCAATCATGTCACCTCTTAATCTTCTTTTGCTTAAACTGAAAAGGCTCAGCTCTTTTAATCTTTCCTCATAATTCAACCCCTGTAACCCTGGAATCAGCCTAGTCGCTCTTCTCTGGACCTTTTCTAACGCTGCTATGTCCTTTTTGTAGCCTAGAGACCAAAACTGCACACGGTACTCAAGATGAGGCCACACTAGTGCGTTATAAAGGCTGAACATAACCTCCTTGGACTTGTACTCCACACATCAAGGTGCTATATAACCTAACATTCTGTTAGCCTTCTTAATGGCTTTTGAACACAGTCAGGAAGTTGATAGCTTAGAGTCCACTATGACTCCTAAATCCTTCTCATAAGGTGTACTCTCGATTTTCCTTCCGCCAATTGTGTATACAAACCTAATATTTTTACTTCCTATGTGTAATACTTTACATTTACTGACATTAAATTTCATCTGCCACAAATCTGCCCAAGCCTGTATGCTATCCAAGTACTTCTGTAATGATATAATGGATTCCAAATTATCTGCTAATCCACCTATCTTGGTATCATCTGCAAACTTAACCAGTTTGTTACTTATATTCCTATCTAAATCATTTATATATTGTCACGCTGGAGTCACAGATTTGCACAGAGACACAGCAGGTTGTAGAAAACAGGAATTTTATTCAAACACTGCAAACAAACATTTGTTTCTTTTTCAAAAGCTTAAAAGTGCTCAATGACAAGTCAGAGATGACAGTTACGCTAGGAGCAGGGAATGTCAGAGAGAGAGAGATAAAAACAAAACAATCAATTCCAAAACTGACAGGCGCTGCACAAGGCTTTTAAGTAAGCGGAGTACCGCGCAAGTCTTTATTACGTGTTATAGCGCAAGTGAGAAGGGTAAGGAGCCACGTGAAGGTAGACTGTGTTTCAGGGGTATTCCCAGGGGCGTCTGTGTCCTTTCGGGATGCGATCACCCCTCCAGCTTACACCCTCCCCCTCAGCTTTATTCACATTCGTGTGAATCAAGTGACTCTCTTTAAACACATTACTTTAACATGGCCTTCGCATAACTTCACTGTAATTAAAATCCTAATACTCTGTATATCCAACTTATTATAATAACTATTCATGGTGGCTCTAAAATCTGTACTAACCCCTACTCTCTCTTCTGTTTCCTTTTCCGTTGTCCTTTTGGTGGTGGCTTGTGCCACCACCATCTACTTAAAGCACCGTGATGTTCCAACAATGATAGATGGATGAAAAGCCAGAAGTCAGCATGACCATCATCATCAAGTGACTCCATGAGAACCCTAAATACAAAGAGGACTGTTTCATTTATGTAAGGTAGAATGCCCAGAGGGGACTGGGTGGTCCCGTGCCCTGGAACCCTTGCAGATTTTATTTTTTTTCTCCAGCTGTCTGGAATTTTTTGTTTTTTCTGTCCACCCTGGCCATCGGACCTTACTCCTTTTCTATGTTAACTAATGTTGTCTTATTTTAATTTCTTATTTTGTCTTTTATTTTCCTTTTCTTCATTATGTAAATCACTTTGAGCTACTTTTTGTATGAAAATGTGCTATATAAATAAATGTTGTTGTTGTTTACCAGGTTCAGGTTCATGTAGTCGTGATAATGCGTCTGCGTTGACGTGTTCAGAGCCTGGTCGATGTTTTACTGTGAAACTGTAAGGTTGTAAGCCCTGAAACCATCTCATGAGGCGAGAGTTTGTATCTTTCTGTTGGTATAACCATTGAAGTGGAGCATAATCAGTTAACAAAGTGAAGTTTCATCCCCACAAGTAATAGCGAAGCGCTTCCACAGCCCACCTAATTGCCAAGCATTCTTTCTCAATTGTAGAATAATTACGTTCCCTAGGAAGTAATTTCCTACTCAAATATGTGATTGGATGTTCTTCTCCATCAAAAATCTGTGATAGGACTGCACCTAAACCAAATGCACTTGCGTCTGTTTGCAAGACAAAATCCTTTGTGAAATCCGGGTTCCTTAGAACCGGATAAGAAGACAATGCTTTTTTTAAATCGCTGAAAGAACGTTCACAATTTTCTGTCCATAAGATAGGTCGGTTTTTCCTGCATCTAGTAAGTTCTGTAAGAGGAGCAGCTCTATGTGCAAAATTTGGAATGAACCTTCTGTAGTAACCAGCAAGCCCCAGAAAAGCACATACCTGTTTCTGTGTTTTTGGTCTTGGGTAAGCAAGCATTTCTTCTATTTCCCTTAATTGTGGCCTAAGTAAACCCTTGCCCATAGAAAAACCTAAGTAATGAGTCTCAGACATGCCCAGTTTACATTTCTTAGGGTTAGCATTAAGGCCAGCCTGTCTCAAGCTTTCAAGAACAGCTTGAAGCCGCTCTAAGTGTGTTTGCCAATCATTGCTGAAAATCACGACATCGTCAAGGTATGCCCCGGAATATTCAGAATGAGGACGTAGGATCTGATCCATCATACGCTGAAAAGTTAGAAGTACCCCGTGAAGACCAAACGGGAGTCTTGTAAATTCATAAAGTCCATCAGGAGTCGCGAGTGCTGTTTTCTCACAACTGCTAGCCTCTAAAGGCACCTGCCAATAGCCTTTCGTGAGATCTAGCATGGAGATATAGCTCACCTGACCCAGTTTTTCCAACAGTTCATCGACACGGGGCATCGGGTAAGCATCGAATTTAGAGACCTTATTCAAGTGTCTGAAATCGATACAGAATCGAACCGAACCGTCCTGCTTTGTGACTAATACGACCAGGCTGCACCAGTCACTTTTACTTTCACAAATTACACCCAATGTCAGCATCTTTTTTACCTCTTTGCGCACAATATTTCGTCGTGCTACCAGAACAGCCGCATCTGTATGCGAACATCAGGTTCAGTGGTAATTTTATGTTTTGTAATGTTAGTCTTGCCTGGTAAGTCTGAAAAGACATCAGTGTTCCGTTCTCTCAATGATAACAGTTCTGTCTTTTGCGTGTCAGTAAGATCGTTACCAATGGTAACACCAGTCTGGGAAACAGCAGCCAAGGAAGTGTTAACCTCTTGTCGGTCGTGCCATTCCTTCAAGAGGTTAATGTGTAAAATCTGGAATGGTTTGCGCCGGCCTGGTATTCTAACATTGTAATTTACCGGACTCATACGCTCCTCAATAATGGCGGGGTCCTGCCATTTAGCTAAGAATTTGTGTAGGTCGGATGGAACCAATACCAAAACACGATCACCAGGTTTGAATTCACGGAGCTTACTGCGCCTATCGTAAAGACGCTTCTGAGTTTCCTGCTCTCGTTGTTGATGCTCCACAGCAATAGAAGAAAGCATAGAAATTCTGTCTTGTAACGAAACTTGCCGATCTGCAAAGCTTGGTCCTTGAGCTGCTCTCTCGTTTCCTATCCATTCCTCTCGTACAACATCCAGGATGCCTTGCGGCCACCTGCCGAATAACAACTCGAACGGACTCTAGCCAGTGGACGCCTGTGGTGATTCTCGCACCGCGTACAAAACAAAAGGCAGGACAGTGTCCCAGGTTGTGGGATCATTATGAGCGACTCGTCTGATCATCTGTTTCAAAGTTTTGTTAAATCGCTCAGTCAAACCATTCGTTTGTGGATGGTAAACAGTGGTACTCAATTTCTTAATAGCAAAGCTATCACACAATTGTTTCATCACGAGAGAAGTAAAAGGTGTGCCTTAATCAGTTAAGATTTCTCTAGCGATGCCAACACAAGTAAAAATATCACACAGAGCTTTGGCTACAGCTGTGGAGTTGGCTTTTTTCAGGGCAATCACTTCTGGATATCGTGTTGCATAGTCAACCAACACCAGCAAATATTGGTACCCATTCTTAGTCTTAGGTAAAGGGCCTACAATATCTAATCCCACCCACTGAAGGTAACTTCTAAAATGGGCATAGGACAAAGGGGAGCCCGAGGAGGCTTATAAGCGGAGACGATCTGGCAGTCTGGACATGAAGTATAAAATCGTTCAATATCTTTTCCCATATTTAGCTAATAAAATCATTTTGATAACTGCTCTCTGGTTTTGTCAGCACCGAGGTGCCCTCCCAAGATGTGAGAATGTGCCAGATGCAAAACAGTTTCCCTATGTACTTCAGGTACAACCAGTTGTTCAATAAATTCCCCCTTTAAATGATCTGAGATCCCTCTGAAAAGGCAACCATCCTTTTCTATAAAGTGCGGGGTTTTCACACCCCCGGAATCACGCTCTTGTTTATAAGAGTCATTGACAGAGCGAGCCTGTCTAAATGCATATTCTAATGAGCTATCAGTATGCTGCAAACGCACAAAATCTGATTGTTCGTTAATGCTCAGTTTGTGTTGCCTGCCATTCTGGAAAATTGTCGGGTTCAATATCTAAATTGGGCTCTAGATTTTCCCCGGCCACTACCAGTTCTTCGTCTTGGTTTTCTTCAACTAAGTTCAATAGCGGACAGGGCTACTGGTCCCTGACATTTATTAATCGGTTTAGGAAAAAAGGCATTTCTCCGTCCTCTGAGTAATGGCCATGGGCAGGAGTCTGAAACGGCAGACCAAACTGTAAAGTGGCGACCCCTATAAGTTAAAGGAAGAAGTAATATCTAATAATCTTTAACATCACCATGTACACAGTGCATTTTACAGTCTCACAGTCTCTAAAGCATCGTTCATCAAGACAGTCTCATCTCACGATACAAAGGTCACTTCCCGAGTCCAACAATGCTGAGATTTCTGTGCCCCCCAATTTCACCGGGATCAACAAGCCATCTTTTCCATCCGAAGAATATGTAATATTTGAGCAACAAACCTTGGCTGTCCAACTTCCATTGGTTGGGCTGGAGACAAGTGACATTCTTTTGCCAAATGGCCGAGTCGATCACACCGGAAACATCTATGGTTGGCTCCGCTTCCGAAATATCCTCTGCGACGTCCACGGCCCGCTGTTGCCTTTCCCCCAGAAATAGGCTTCTCTTCTACGACTGGATTCCCTGGGGTCCTACCTGTCCCCATTCGATTTTCACGTCCTGCAGCTTGTCGATGTTTTTGCCATTGAATGAAGCAACGAGAATGTCCTGGACGTTCGTTCACAGGTTGCGAAGCAGCAGCAAATCCACCGCTCTTTCTCCAAGCGGAGTGTTAACCCTTAAATCGTCTGGACATAATCATTAATGATTTAATATCATGACGCAGAAATTAATTTCGAAGAACTGCAGGTATCCCGGTCAGTAGTATATTCATGACGTTTTTCATCACGTCTACTTCAAACCAGCAGTGCACTTTATGTATCAAAGCTTGAATTTGCGCACGGATTGGGTCATCCATGTTTAGCTTCCAGTCGTTAAGTGCAAAACTTTTAGCCATTTGAAATAAGTCTTTGGCGGCATCCATCTGTGCAACCACTCCTGGTACCACTTGTCACGCTTGGGTCACAGATTTGCACAGAGACACAGGAGGTTGTAGAAAACAGGAATTTTATTCAAACACTGCAAACAAACATTTGTTTCTTTTTCAAAAGTTTAAACATGCTCCATGACAAGTCAGAGATGACAGTTTCGCTAGGAGCAGAGAATGTCAGAGAGAGAGAGATAAAAGCAAAACAATCAATTCCAAAACTGACAGGCGCTGCACAAGGCTTTTAAGTAAGCGGAGTACCGTCCGAGGTCTTTATTACGCATTATAGTGCAAGTGAGAAAGGTAAGGAGCAACGTGAAAGTAGACTGTGTTTCAGGGGTATTCCCAGGGGCGTCTGTGTCCTCTTGGGGTGTGATCACCCCTCCAGCTTACAATATATTAAAAAAAGCAGCGGCCCCGAACTTACTTATGTGGAACACCACTCTTGACATCGGCGAATTCTGATGAGGTTCCTCACACCATCACCCTCTGCTTCCTGTGTCTTAGCCAATTCTGCACCCATCTAAAAACATCACCCTGAACTCCCACTTCTTTTAATTTGATGCCCAACCTCTCATGTGGCACCTTATCAAATGCTTTCTGAAAGTCCAGATAAATAATATCATAAGCTCCACTTTGATCGTATCCTTTTGTTGCCTCCTCATAGAATTCCAACATGTTAGTAAAACACGACCTCCCTCTTCTGAACCCATGCTGACTGTTCAGAATAACTCCTGTCCTTGCCATGTGTTGCTCAATCTTATCCTTAATAATTCCTTCCATTAATTTTCCTGCGATGCATGTTAAGCTTACTGGCCTATAGTTGCTTGGATCTGCCCTGTCACCCTTTTTATATAATGGGATGATATTTGCCATTTTCCAGTCCTTCAGAATCTCTCCAGTGCACAGTGACTTCCTAAAAATAGGGTTAATATATGTACTCACTAGCCTCCTTAAGAACACGAGGATAAATATTATCTGGGCCTGGTGATTTGTTTGATTTCATCTTATTTAATCTGAGCAGCACTTCTCCCTCTACAATTTCCAAATCCCTCAGTACCTCCTTAGTAGTCGTGTTTACCTCAGGAGGTTATCCACTTGCTCACTTGTAAACACCTCAAAAATGTAAGTTTAGCGCATCTGCTATTTCATTGTCTGTATCTTTTAATTCCCTTTACTATTCCTGATGAACTTGACCTCCTCCTTAACTGTTCTTTTACTACTAAAATACTGAAAGAATCTCTTGGGGTCTTCTTTCACCTTATATACTATATTCCTCTCCAACTGTCTTTTAGCCTCTCATATCCTTCTTAATGGTTGCCCTCATGTTCTCATACGCTTACGATTCTCTTTGCAGTCATTAGTCTTATATGCCTTATACAGCAGTTTTTCCTTTGCAACTTCTTTTTTAAATCTTTATTAATCCATCGTGGAGTTTTTTTAGTTTCCTATTACTTCCAAATTTAGGTATGTATCTGTCCTGCATTACATGTAAAACATTTTAAACCTGTTCCACTGCTCCTCGACTGTCTCCACATTTAAAAGCTTATCCCAGTCTATCCTACTTAGACTTTGTGCATCTGCTCAAAATTAGCCCTACTAAAGTTCAACTTAACAATTTTAGTCTTTGCATCTGTACTCTTACAAAATACTGAGAATTGTATTACATTATGGTCACTTGACCCTAGTGGTTCAATCACCTCTACACCCTCAATTCTATCCTGATTATTACAGAATACTAAATCCAGACAGGCTTCACCCCTTGTTGGTGCTTCAACATGCTGTGTTAAAAACAGTCGCTGATTACTTCTAAAACTCCTGCTCTTGTGCTCCTCCATCTGTAAGGTTATCCCAGTTAATATTTGGATAATTAAAGTCCCCATGACTATAATATCCCCTGTAAACTTGCCTTTTGATATTACTAAAAGATGTGTGTTGAAATTACTGTCTGAATTGGGTGGTCTATAACACACTCCTAAAATGAGACCTTTTCCCTAATATTTTCCAGGTGAAGCCACATGTCCTCACTAAGATGGGGCTCATCATCCAACTGAAGATGACTTACATTTAAACCCTGTTTGGCATAAACAGCAACCCCACCTCCTTTTCTGTTCTGTCTATCCTTCCTAAAAAATGTGTATCCCTCTATGTTACACTCATCCCCATCTTTGTTATTTAGCCAGGTTTCCGTTATTGCTATAATATCATAATTATGCTCTGCTACATACAACTCCAACTCACTTACCTTATTTTTGATACTTCTAGCATTAAGGCAAGCTATTTTTAATGTGTTAATCCTTCTACATTTATGTTTGCTTAAAATTTACATTACTATGCATTTTTATTTCTACACCATTGTTTGTTCTTCCATGTATAGATCTAAATCTGGCCTGTCCTAAACTCCCTGCCCCCATTCCCTAGTTTAAACAATCCTCGACTAGCCTACACATACGCCTCCCCAATACATTGGTGCCCCTCCAGTTCAGATGTAACCCGTCACGGCGAACAGGTCCCATCTGTTCCAAAAGGAGTCCCAATGCCCCATAAACCTATACCCTTCTAACCTGCACAAAGATTTGAGCCACGCTTAAGCCTTCTAATCTCCTCAATCTTACCTGGACTGGGCGTGGCACAGGCAGAACTTCGGAGAAGACTACCTTGTCAGTTCTGCTCCTCAGCTTGGTACCTAACTCTTTGAATTTGGATCGCAGAACTGACAGACTACCCTTATGTATGTCATTTGTTCCAACGTGGACAATGACAACTGGATCCACCCCGCTCTGGCCAAGAGCCTATCCACCCTTCCAGGAGGTCTCCCACCTGTGCTCCCGGAAGGCAACACACCGTCGAGACTCTCTCTCTGGAGCACACCTGCTTCAATCCCCTAATGATTGAGTCCCCAACTATCACTACCTCTTTTTGGGAACTGGTTTGGAGGTGGCCCGTTGGGGCTCCTCATCTCTGCCTACCACCTCAGAATGATCAGAGACACCGTCCAGCTCCGCAGGACATGATAACGTTAGACACTTCTAATTCTGGGGTTGATGCCCCGGACAGTGTGCACCCTTTATCTTACACCTTGTGACTGTGACCCACCTATTCCTACCTGTCTGGTCTGGAATCTCCTCCAGCGCCACCTTGGGGGTGCACACTATCTCTCTAAAGGACACCTGGGCCAAGTCCGCCAATTCTCTATTACAACGCAGGTCAGCCAACTCCTCCTCCAGTTCAGTGACCCTGAGCTCGAGGTGCTGGATCAGCTGGCATCTCTTGCAGATGTAGCCCTCATAGACAACTGGCTCTTCCAAACCATCATCTAAAAAGTCCAACATCCAACAGGACTTGCATTGCACTGGCCTCATTATTAAAATTTGATTTGGGATTACTAAGCTGCCTTAATTTTTTTTTTCTTAAAATTACATTTCTTCTTCTTTCAGCTGCTCCTTAACGTAAATGGTAACACTAAGATCTGCTACAGATATTTTACACCTTTTCCCCTTAAGCTCCTGTACTGTTCTCCCTCTCAGCTGCCTGCTATTTGCTTTCTATGAGGTTAACTTTACTTTTCTCTGTCTCTTCTCCTAACTTTGTGCTCCTCTTACTTATAAGCTCTCCACTCGCACTGTTTGTATTACCCCATATTAATGAACCCGTACGCTGTCGCCCACTTAACTTTTCTACCTCTGGACCGCTAAGGACAGGGTGTCCAGTTATGCTTATAAGGAAAGAGCTTTACTGTTTTTTTGTCCCCTGGATAAGCTTTGCCTCCTTGTACTAAAATACCCAAACATATGTGACGAGTGTTGGTGTGTGCTCTTTAGCATGTTCTAATGGACAGGTACACTTTAGACTTCAGTCCCTAAGCCATAAATTGGATTAAACTGTTATATAAATGGCTGGATGCATGTGTAAACAAATCATGAACAGAATGAGACACATAAATATGTTACAAAGAAGGTTAATTTCTTTATTGCGCCTGCTAAAATTGAAACTTGGGGTGAATCTCACTCTTAGATTGTAAAATCAGTGAGCAAAAGTTTCTGTCTAGACATTACCAGTCTGTGTGCACTTTTACATATGACCCCCCTAAGGACAGTTGGAAGGACAGCAGTCATATCTAGAAAGTGTTGGGGTGCCGGCTGGTCACCCTTTTTAATCCAGTCTTCTCTTAACAGAAGTCAATCGGGTTGTTTTTAGGAACTCCGTGCTGATTGCAATGCAGGTCAAATCTGAGACGTCATTCTCCTGGGCATCCGTTCTTTTATGGTCCTTCGGCCATTAGAGACAAAGTCAACTGTCCTCAGTGGGCATCATCTTGCTGTTGTGGATGACAGAGGAGATAAGAATGTTAGCAATTGCACCCCCTCTCGCTCTGGGGTGGTATCACATACCTATGATATACATGGAAGGTGGTCTTCCGATGTGTATGTTCCAAAAAATGTACACTGCAGTGATGCTTTTAAACAATAACAACAATGCAGAATTTCAAGTACTATTAACTGTTGTTATTTTTGTTAACCCAGTCACACAGAAGGACGCAAGACCTGTTTTGCACAAATCATAAGTGAGGTAGATTGGACTGGGTTGGACACCAGCATCCAGCAGAAGATAAACAATCCTGGATAAATTCAGGTGTTGAATCAAAGTCTTGTTGAGACAAAGAGTTAATAAACCCACTCAATGGTTTGGTGTTGTTCTCCCAACTGGTGCTCAAGGATCTAGATTGTAGGTCAAGTGAGAGTAGAGTGGAAGATGTAGCCATCTTAGTTCACAGTCTGAACAGGCTGTTCCTTGTCAAAAGATGATGTGCTGGGATGTAACACCAACTTCCCCTGGTTGTTCCACTATTTAACTTAACTAATTTAACTTAAAGGGACCCTTCAAATATGGGGCCAATTTTTAATTCTGCTTTCTATGCAGTGATTTAACCATTTAAGATCTCTCACCTCATATGGTTTTTTACAAATCCGAACATCAGAGTGACTTTTCTATGTATCACATGACTTAGCCATGTTGTTGTTATATCTTAAGGTCTGAATAAAGGTAGACAGCAAAGTTTCTGGAAGGCCCCTATGGTGGAATACCAGGTGTAAGATGTCCTAGAAAGATGTCAACTGGAACTCTAGCTTCATATGCAGGAGTTAGGAAATATGATTTATGACCTGTACTGCCATGCACATTGGTATTGAATTCAAAGGCTGCCTGTCTCAAAAAATTGTCACTTCATGTTCTATTAAATCTCTCAACCATAGAATACAATTTGGGATTGTACCTACTAGTATGTGTCTTTTGAGCACACTTTTTACCACTAGGAGGTTATCTACTTCCTCACATGTGAAGATCTCAGAAAAATGTGAGTTTACAGCGTCTGCTATTTCACTGTCTGTATTTTTTACTTCCCCTTTACTATTCTTGATGCACTTCACTTCTTCCTTGACTGTCCTTTTACTACTAAAATAATGAAAGAATTTTCTTTGAGTCATCATTTATCCTGTCTGCAATATTCCTGTCTAACTGCCCTTTAAGCCTTCCCAATATCCTTCTTAATGGTTGTCCTCATGTTCTCATATGCCCTACGATTCACATTGGAGTTATTATTGTTATATGCCTTATACAGCTGTTTTTTTCCTTTGAAGCTTCTTTTTCAATTCTTTATTAACCCACTGCAATTTTTAAAATGTTCTGATAATTAATGATTTTACTTAAATGTTAAAACGAAAACATTTAAGCCATACATTAAAGAACTTCCTTGAGTTGTTTTACTTCTTCTGGCCCCTTAAGCTCCTGTAATAGTCTCCTATTCTTCTTCATTTCTTACTGTCTTGTTTGCTTTTATAGCTGTTTGTGCCTCATTGCTGCCTTAATGTTAGCTGCCTGCCCTTTTGTTTATCACTGTTGTTTTTTTTTTCCCCATAAGGAATCATCATTTCTGTAACTTTTAATTATTCATCGCAATGACAGCAGTTCCTTGTTTACAGAGATGTCAGTGTTAGCTACTGCTCTGCCTTGCCGACTCAAGTTTGATTATAAATAATAACAACAAGTACAAGTAAATTTTATAAAATGCTTCCCTAAACACTCAGCTGTTTTTGCTCCTGTACAGGCAAAAAAAGCAAAACAAAACCTTCTAAAGGGACAAAAGAACTTTAAAAATTCTCAAATGGTTTCTTAGTGGCAATCAAAACACTAAGATTTTAGAGGCAAAATATATTTTTTAATTAACTTACACCACAGAACATAAAACTCTAAGCAGCTTCTCTTACGTTCACAAGGATGGCATCATCAGTACGTCTCAGTCTCTTCAGTTACCACTATCTTTTTTGTAAATTTTGGTGCTGCATAGGAAGTGAATGGCATCTGAAGAGTGCTGGTCCCTGGTCTACAGAGAGTTTGCGAGATGTGGGTGTGTGCAGCATGGCAAGCATACATATAGTTTAGGCAGGGTGCATGACCTGTGTTAGACTCGGGTCAGGTGATGACTTGCCCCTGATAAAAGCCAGTTTATGTGTAAGATTAAAGAAGTTGCAAGGTAATCTACAGGCAGGGGAATAGACTGTTATTCTAATTTTGCAAGGGCAAGCCAGCTTTTTCTTTGAGTTTGTTGATATAGAGAGAAAGCAAGCAATGAATGATTTTTTTTTTCTTTTTTATTTTAAGGACTGACTTCTTAGTACCCATTAAAAATGGAATACTTTTTTCACGTGTTTTTCCTTTTTTCTCAATTAAGGATGTGTACCATATGATGGATGTAACTTTTTGAACTTTTAATGAACATTCCTTTTTTCATCTTATTTACTTAATGCAGTATTTTTTTTCTTTTTTTGCAATAAATACACCCTTTTACCTGTTGTACCTTCTTTGTTTGCCTCCATTATGATTAGTTGGTACATAAATTTAGGCATGTGCCATTTCATGATGAAAAAATATAAGAAAGTTTCCAGCAAAATGGCTTTATTTTATAATAACTCTGCTTCACTCACCAGACAAACCTACTTCACAAACATTTACTGACAACACCCGGAAATAATAAAACCCTCTAAAGTTTATTATCTGCTAATACACCTACACTTGATTGCCCCCTAGTGACAACCCTTTACAGCCCTCCCTAATAATACCACAGTGGGAGCAACATCAGATAAACTGTGGACAAACAGATTTAGCCACAAATAAATTGGTGTGATTCAGAAATGATAACGTTTTACCTGATTTTTGTACTTATATATATTTTCAAAGACAAAAATCTAGCATTTGGTCTTTTGAAACAAATAGCACATTTGGCCTGCCTACCTTAAGCACAAATGGCAAGATATGCATGTCAAATAGTGCTATAACACTGATCCAGAGTTTTCTTTCTCTCCAGCTGTACATTTCCCCAGCTGTTCATATTTGGGAAGGTCATATACCAAGATGTAGTTATTAAAGCACCCAAGATAATAACTGTTGCCTACAGATATTTATTCACAGCAGCTAAATGTTGCATTACAATAGTGGTATTTGAGTGAGACGGCACATACTGTAAACTCCAATTAGAATGGCAGATGTGAATTCTCTGGTCAGGTCAAATGGTTTGCAATTAATTGTCAGACATAAGGCTTCTTCTCAGAACTTCAGCATCTGTGCACCTTGTGTTATTGAAAAAACACACTCCGCTACTGTTATGTTTATTGCATTGGTTAGAGCTTTGATCGGCTCTAAACATATTGTACCCAGGAAGGTTGAGGGCCTTGTCACAAGTTAAATCACACAGTCAAGTCTCAGTAAGTCTCAGTGAGTGAGCAGTTGTTTTAGAGCTTGTAAATAGTTGAAGTTCATCCACTTAAATGCACAACCGTTGGACGTTTGAAAGAAACACACCCGGTAGTGATGAGCAAAAGCTGTGACTACTGAAATGGAGAAGAGTCCCAGCTCTGCTACTCGGCCTTCTACTGCAAGTCTTTTTACTCTTCGGCAGTGGCTGACCTCTTTCTCCTGTGTTGAGGGGCTCCCTTTTTAGCTCCACTGTCACACTGAGGGCCCACCCGTGCATACTGTAGCTATGGTGAAGTCAAATTTGTAGCTAAAAACTTTGATGTCGAAATCAGAAAAGTCTTTGAAGATCTGATCGGCATTGAATGCTTATGTGTAAGTTTAACAATGAACTACATTTATGAGGAAAAATAATAAAACTAACAGAGACAGGAACACTGTGTCACCTTCCTTTGGCACCATAATTTAACTTTATCTTTATATATATATACTGTATATATGGAGCCTTATCAGTGGAGAGTAAAATAGTCCAAACAATGAATTTTAAACACATTTTTATTAGTTTGAAATTTAAGACTATTTTTTCTTGACTTCGTTCTTGCAGTGTGTTGTATGTAATAATAAAAAAAAAACTTTAATTATATATCTATTATTATTTACTTTTTAACTCTACTCTTCTGTTTGTAAAATGAAATTACCTTCAAACAATTCATTTATTATGTTACAGTACAGGACTCTGGATAAATGAATTATACTTTTATATGCACATTGTAAATAAAATATAAAAAGTTAAATTTACATTCCTTTACACAATAGTAAACATTTATCAGGAATTGTGAATTTCATTAAAACAAATAAATATTAATTGTCCTCATAAAATGGATGTGAATATACAAATGGGGCCATAATAACCATATAATTACATACATATACAATTAAAATTATAAATAAAAATAAACTATAAAAAATAAAATTTATATCTGTTAAAGCTTTGCATGTGGGCTGCAATTCTGTTTCACTCATCCTATGAGAGTCTTCCTCACTGGGCTCTATAGACTTGTCCTGCCACTTATTAATGAGCATATCTTGATCTTCATATGAAGGACAAGCACAAAAACTGACAAAACTGGACAAGGTAAACATATGTGCTATGAGACCTTGAACTGGTGGCCATGTGCAGAGTAGTTTTAAGACCATTTTATTTAAAATGGATGGACAAATAAACAAAACCCAGTTTCTTTTTAACTTTTAATTCCAAATGAAATAGAAAATGTAAAACTCAGATAATATCACAATGAAAGTATTTACATTTTTTTATTGCATGACAATTAAAAGAATTTCAGTACAACAGCAGTAGGCACCTTTAATGACCTTTTAAGATCTGAATTTTTTCAATCCCAGTTTCAATGAAACTAACAAAAGCATTTAGTTAAACATCCTCTCTGTCCAGAATTTGATATTTGCCTTGAAAGTATTACTTTGTCAGCTTAGCAAGGGGAACTTAATTGTTTTTTCACCTTTAAATTATATGTATATATACAGACCTCAGACCTCACAATCAGACATCACACCCACACCTTGGCTAATTAGCTGTATGAAAGTCCTGAAGCATACAGCATTACTGACCAGCAGAACAGCAGCTGGCATCTGTCTCTGTGTGTGCATTTTTTTCTGTTAATCTGATTATAAAACTGTGTGACTTATTTTGGGCTCATGTTTCAAATATATCAGTATCATTTGGGCTTATTCAGGTCACAAGGTTTTAGGTTCAGGCTTTCATTTCATGCCCATACAAATGTCTGTTTGTGAATATTTTAATGCTTCTGAAATTACCCCCAAATTATCTGTTAAATAAAAATACAACACAAAAACTGTTCAACTGGGCTCAGATTTCAGTCAGATACTCTAATATCATACCAAAAAGTAGCTGCACATTTGAGCCACTGCCCATAAAAAAGGTCTCAACATGTCACTCTGTTGGAGTTCATACATTTGTGCTTCATTCAACAAAATCTGCATTTACAACGCACATTACACATTTGTGTTCCTGCACCAATATAACATAGTTTGGTGTTGGCACATTTATGTTACTTGCACTCACAAGTGTCAATTGCTAGTGACAGCAGTGCAACGATATTTACAACAATAAAATGGCAGTGTGGTGTAGTGCTTAAGGCTATGGACTTCAAACCCTGAAGCTGTGGGTCCTAATCCCACTGCTGACACTGTGTGTCCCTGAGCAAGTCACTTGACCCGCCAGTCCTCCGAATGGAAAACCAAAAGAAATGTAACCAATTATATCATAAATGTGTCAGCCAAATAAGTAAATGTGAAAAGAGGCCTGCGTTTTTCAAGCCATAGGAACGCCATCCCCATTAGAAATGTCCAGAACATCTCATGCAGCTAATGATGCAGATGTCATTTTAAAATGTATGTGTGAACGTGGGAAAGGTGCTATATAGTTGCAATCAAATTACTTGAAATCCCTACACTTAAATATTAATAAATGCACCTAAATACCTTGATAGGCTATGTATGCAGGCAAGTCGGCAGAACGGAGGCTATAATATAAGGTTTTTTTATAAGTAAGCACTAGGACATGAATCATATCATTTACATTCACAGCAGAGAAAATAGCACCAGTGTCCACCAGAAAACCGAACTGTCAGTTAGCAGCATTAGCTTTAATCAGAAAAAGCAAGTAGATATTAAGGAAGAAACCACAGTAACTGGACCAGCAAATTGCTATTCAGTTTTAGAGAAGGGGTCGAATAAGCAAAACAACTATTCAAATGACAAAATTGCATTGCATACAGGTTAGGTATCCTTATGTGAGTCTAATTGAAAGAAATGTTCTGTCATCACCTAACATTATTTTCGGTGAAAGACTGCCAATCAGGTATGGATATAATTTCTTCTTTAATTTTTTTACATATATTTCAAAAAGCAGTTGTTTATCATCCAATTTATGACAGTATATTCCAGAAAAAGAAATTAAAGCAAAAGATTATTGGTTTCTATTAACCAATTAAACTTAAAACAGTTCCACCAAATGACAATTTCATAGGCCATCAACATGATTCCACTTATATTTGTGATAAAGTTCGACCTTAAAAAAATTCTATCACTTTCTTTGGAGACTATCTTTCAAAACACCGCACTAAAATTGTAGCTTTTGCTTAGACATTCATTCCCAACAATAGAAACTTTTATTATAGTTGCATTTTAGACAACAGTTATAATAAACCCAAAAGATCTCCCAATAACAGCAGCACTTTAAACCAAAATATAATTTTTTATACATCACAATAATCCTCATACCCACTGAAATGTTTTATCTATGTAAATCATGTTTAAGGTTCAAATATTTGAAGAATACCTGCGCTTGTGCCGATGTTCTCTTTTTCTCTGTTCTGCAGGTTGAGGGGTTGTCATTTGTACTTTTGCAAGTGCTACAGTACAGAAGTTTAAAAGCTGTGTACACTGCCCGTTATTTCTATTTTAACTATAATGCAATCTGAGACAGGCAAATCAATATAATTGGTTTACATAATTATTAAAGTTTCCACCTCTCATTCTTTCAAGCCTTTCTCTTTTTCTCTGTAAGATACCATTAAATTTGTTTAACATTGTGAACTCTGAAAACAATCACAACTTTAAAACATCAAATTTCCTACTACTTCACTTCTTTTATTCTGAGTTTACATTTTGTTTTACTTGTTTCTTTCGTTAAGATGCTAGCTGTGCTATCTGTGCCAATTGTAACCCTCTAGTACGGTGCATATGTGTGGCGCAGGACCAGGTTTAATTCAGGTGCAACATACAGGGTGGTTTTGGGTTCGCCTGTTTGATAACTGCCTGTGTTAAAGAAGCTCGTATTTGCGCTTCATATTTGCTCTTGTATTCCTTGACATGAACAGTGGTGTTTTATATTATTGCTAGAGCAGTGCACTGGAAAAAATGCTTATGTAAAAAATAGACCAAAAAAACTATAAATGAGATGTTAATGGGGTAAGCAAAATTTATTTGTCAAGATTTCTTAAAGTAACTGTAAATATAATTTTTTGATATACAATTTTTTGATAAGTCAATAATTCTCATAATATGGAAAACAAGATGTAATATCTTGATATGAATACTTTTCACTTGCTCAGATTTCACTTTTTGCAGTGAACAAACCTTTAATTCTTTAAAGCTTCTTTGGAGTGAACCCTGGGAAGGACATAAAGCTTCTCTTGGTCTAGAGCACGTGTCTCCAGCGCCAGTCCTGGAGTGCTACTTTGGCTGCAATATTTGCTGCTAATTAACCTCTTTACCCATCCTTTACTTGTTCATTAGGATTCAGTTCTCTGAATGACTTCTGTTTTCCTTAAACGTTAGAAACGAACTGTGATACAAGTCAACTGATGACCTGCTAAGTTTTTGCCTCAAACTACAATTAGTTTAACTCTGTCGTTCTAGAACTGCAGAAATTTCCAAAACTGCTGACTTTGTTGTTGTTTTATTTCTTAGAGCACTGTCTGACTATTTTATGGCCCCGAGCCACTCAACCTTCTCCTTTGTTTATTTTCAAATATTGTTTGATAGACAGAGGTTGCTGCTCATTTGTTGGCTCATTTTGTATCTCAGTATTGTTTGGTTGTTAACTAAGGAAAGAAAGAAATAATTAAGATGAATGAGTCTTAATCAGCAATTCAAATAAAATTTAAACAAAGAAGTTAATTAGCAGCACAAAATGGTCACTAATTAAGAAAACACTTAGAATGAAAACCTGCAGCCACCGTAGCCCTCCAGGACTGGAGTTTCAGACCCCTGTTGTAAAGGGTCTAGAAAGCTGATCTTTAACTCTTGCATACTATTTCTCAAAAACTTAAACCTCAAGTCAAGAGTCTGACTCCCATCTCCAACTAGGGGCTCGAACCCTTGTTCAGGGGTGATTCAAGCGCTCCTTTCCTCAAATGGGACCTGAACCTTCTTCTTAACTGGCATCTGATACAAAGAACACTCTTAGGTAAAACTAAATGGAGGACTTGACCATCCTTCCTTGGGAAACTAGACATAATCAGAGAAATCTTAAATGACATTAAAGTCTTCTTATATGTGATTACAGCTTTCAATTCTAATACTCTCTCTAGTGGTTGTCTTATTTTTTCACCACTCTCTCTCTCTCTCTCTCTCTTGCTTTGTTTCCCTCCCATGCCAGGTATGAATTTATTTTTTCTACATTTATATAGTATCCAAAGTTTTTTAAGGGTAAATGTGACACAATCCCAGAATAACAACAAATCCTCTAATACATTTTAAAGCAATGCCACAGAGGCCAGTCCAGAACACTCAAAGGGGATTTTACAGATGAATCTGAAAATGAATCATTTTAACTCACCTTTTCATTTTACTTCTCTTCGTCAACAGTCCCCTTCTGGAATGCTCCGGAGTATCCCAATGCAACACCCTGCTCACATCAAGAACTGTCATGGAATAAACACGAGAGCTTCAGTAGTTAGTCCATGCACTGTGTACTTATAGGCTCATGTGGACAGCACAAGTCACCAACAGTGAATGTACTCTCTAATAAAAACATTTCACATAAAGCATTAAATAACGGCAACAAAAGACAGATGACAAGAACCATCAACATAAGTATAAACCAATCTTGACTGGTAAGCAAATATAAAGGGACCTTCCTGATGGACGAAAGCAGAAATACTTAAGAACTCCAAAATGAAAAAATATACCATAATGCATTTGCATGTTATATCAGAAGGCACTGACTGCCGATTTTCAAAGAATTTTAACTATTGATGCAATAGTTGAAACAAAAAAGAATTATAAAAGTAAGTATATTGTATGAATGTGACAGAAATTATATATATACAATAAATACCATACAGAATAGATGACTTCACAATGAACATTATGTTCACATTTGATACATGACACAATAATTTCAATTGCTTACATTCTGTACATATAATATTACTTTAGGTAATAACGTTAGCATAAAAAAACTTTCATTCTTCGTGTCTTGAAAAGTAAAGCACAATATGACAAAAACAGGTTATATTTAAGGTATAATTGCTGATAATTATATTTGCAGTTTATAAGTACCAGTACTCTCAATGCTTTGAAAATAAATTGCTACAGGAAGATCCAGGACAGAATATTTTACAAGTTGCAATTATTTTGAATGCTTTCCAAAACCAAGGGTAAAAAAATCCATATATCATTGGGTTGAAGGCAGAATTAAAGAATGAAAGTTCCATCAAAAAGTAGTATGTTTCATTTGAAAACATAAAATTAATTAAAGAGTACAGAAAAAAATAAAGATATACAGGTAAGCAGCATGAAACAAAAACACAAATGACAACACTTATAGTTTTAGCAGCTTTATATTGAGTTTTCTGGAATCCTTTCATTCTCGTCTGCTCTCCAGAATCTCCTTGGGTTGCTGCACTCTGCATTGCCTTTGCATGTCTTTTTGCAACAAGAAAGATTTTAACATAAAGGCAAGCTATGATTGAAAATGGCAGAAGAAATGTAATAAATAAATCAAATACTAAATACAAGGAGAGAAAAGTTACTTCTTTCTTAGTGCTATCTTCTATATAATAGAAAGAAGTATAGACACAGTTTTGAACCAAATCATACAACATTGACAAAGACCACACAATAGCCACTAATATCCAAACAACTTTAAATGTGACCTTTGTAGAATAAAACAGGGGATAGCAAACAGCATAATAACGGTCACCGGCAAGCAGTAAAAGATGAAAAACAGAAATATTTGATATAGAAACTGCAGTAGAGTAAAAAGAAAAACATAAAAAACTGCTTTTATACCAACACACTTCTGTTGTTTTAAGCAAGTGAACAGGCATGGTAAATATTCCAATAATGAAATCAGCAAATGCCATGGAAAGAATAAGAATGTTCGATGGGGTCTGCAGCTGCTTAAAATGTAAAATGGAGATGATCAGAGCCAGGTTTCCACATACTGCAAGAATTATTCCTGTAATAAAGATGACATGCAGAGTCACATTAACAGCAAATGAACTGTAGATTTTGGAGCAAGTTATATTTTCATGTGATGGGCAAGTCAATTCTATATACATTTTAAAGATTTTTACTACTTCCATTTTCAAAAAGTACCTAAAAGCTGTAGACTTTGCTATCAATATGATGTATTGTTTCACAACATGTATTTATAAAGGTGATGACTCAAAGAAAAAGAAAGAGACTCTGAGGAATATACTCTTTTGACAGTTGTGCTCTGCACAACTAATATGCACCTCTTGGAATAAAGTGAAAATTAGTTTGAGAATATTTATCACTAAGGCGCCTAAACTAGCAATTATCAGGATACTCGGCCCTGTGCCCCCACATCCTCAAACGAAACATCACAGTATGTCACATCATTACAATAGTTTCTGCCTCCCTACTGTACACCTTGGATCTCACCTTAACACTCATCGTGTTTCAGATGTCAGTTTTGGTAAGTTCAAGTCCTTTGAGTATCTCGCCGTTGTTATTCATGGAGATTCTCAAGTTCTAATACTATCCGTGTATAGACCTCCTAAATATAACGCGTCGTTTTTTGAGGAATTCTCTGACTTAATGTCAATTTTAATTACTAATTATGACACACTCCTAATAGTTGGCGACTTTAATTTTCATATAGATAATCAGTGTGATCTAAAAGTAAAAGAATTTATGAACCTCCTGGATTCTTTTGATTTGAGACAACTCATAAATCAGCCTACACATAAAGCAGGTCATACATTAGACTTAGTGATTACTAAAGGACTGAAAGTTGATATAAAACAGATCATTGATATTGGTCTATCAGACCATTTTCTTCTACTTTTTAATATAGAAATAATGATAAAAACACTCATGAGAAGCATATTGTTAAAAACGCTTCTTTGATTCGCAGCAGCTTTAAAACTTACAAACATTTTAAGCAATCAGTCCGTTTATAGTGCCAGCTATAATAGCGAGGACAATGTAAATAGTAAGGTGGAAAGATTTAATTCTAAAGTGAGAGCTGCTGTTGACATAGTTGCACCTGAAAAGACAGTGAAAAAATCTTCTAGCATTGGTATACCATGGAAGACCCAAAGAGTGTCTGATTTAAAGAGAACATGCCGTAGAGCTGAGCGTCAATGGAGGAAGACTAAACTTACTATCCACCACGAAATATTAAAAGTCAAAATAACAGAATACAATAACACTGTCCGTCTTGAGAGACGCTGCTATTTCTCAAGATTATAAATAACAATGCTAGTAATCCTAGAGTCTTATTTTCAACAATTGATCACCTACTAAACCCAGGTAGCTCAAAGGAATGCCTCCTAAGTGCTTCCAGTGAAACCTGTGAGGCTGTCGCTGTATTCTTCAATCAAAAATTAATGATATTAGAAATAACATAGTATATCTCCCCAACACTAAGGATCCCCTAAACCCCAACATCCTGTTATAAACAAATTAAACTCTTTCACTAGGATAGATTTACCTGATTTACAAAAATAATATCTCAATTAAAACCCTCCACCTCGTCCTTGACCCGATACCAACAAGGTTTTTCAAAGAAGTATCAGGCGTGCTAATTGATAATGTTCTTGACATAGTAAATTCGTCACTAGATACTGGGGTCTTCCCAGACTGTCTTAAGACTGCTGTAGTTAAACCCCTACTTAAGAAACATAATCTTGACCCTCGCTCTTGAAAATTTTAGACCCATCTCTAACTTGCCCTTCTTAAGTAAAGTTCTAGAGAAGGCAGTCATTATGCAGTTAAATGACCACCTAAATAAACATGCTATTCTTGATAAATTTCAGTCAGGTTTTAGAACAAATCACAGCACAGAAACTGCACTCGTTAAAGTAGTAAATGACTTGCGGGTAAATGCAGACAGAGGCCATTTATCTGTTCTCATCCTCTTAGATCTGAGTGCTGCATTTGACACCATTGATCACAACATTCTTAGAAATCGCCTTAGTCAATGGGTGGGCCTCTCTGGCAGTGTCTTAAATTGGTTTGAATCCTACCTGACAGGGAGAAAATATTTTGTTAGTTGTGGGAATTACAACTCAAGACACATGATATCCAATATGGTGTTCCACAAGGCTCTATCCTGGGTCCGCTGTTATTCTCAATCTACATGCTTCCGTTAGGTCAGATTATCTCAGGGCACAACGTGAGCTACCACAGCTATGCTGATGACACACAGCTGTACTTATCAATAGCACCTGATGACCCGATTCTATTGATTCACTAACACAATGTCTGACTAGTATCTCAGAATGGATGAATAGTAATTTTCTCAAGTTAAATAAAGAGAAAACTGAAATTTTAGTGATCAGCAATAATGGATACAATGAGGCTATTAGAAATAAACTGGATACATTAGGATTAAAAGTCAAGACGGAGGTAAAAAGCTTAGGGGTGATTGTTGACTGTAATCTGAATTTTAAATCACATATTAATCAGATCATTAGGACAGCATTTTTCACTTAAGAAACATAAGTAAAGTTAGACCTCTTTATCACTGAAAGATGCTGAGAAATTAGTTCACGCGTTTGTTTTCAGTCGACTAGATTACTGTAACGCACTCCTCTCAGGACTACCCAAAAAGATATAAATCGTTTGCAACTAGTGCAGAATGCAGCTGCTAGAATCCTAACTAGGAAAAGAAAATCAGAACACATCACACCAGTTTTGATGTCACTACACTGGTTACCTGTGTCATTCAGAATTGACTTTAAAATTCTGCTTATGGTTTATAAAGCCTTAAATAATCTCGCCCCATCTTATATATCGGAATGTCTGACACCTTATATTCCAAATCGTAACCTCAGATCCTCAAATGAGTGTCTCCTTAGAATTCCAAGAACAAAACTTAAAAGAAGTGGTGAGGCGGCCTTCTGCTGTTATGCACCTAAAATCTGGAATAGCCTGCCAATAGGAATTCGCCAGGCTGATACAGTAGAGCACTTTAAAACACTGCTGAAAACACATTACTTTAACATGGCCTTTTATAACTTCATTTTAATCGTAATTTAACTTAATCCTGATACTCTGTATGTTCAATTCATCATAACAACTATTCATGGTGGCTCTAAAATCGGTACTGACCCCTACTCTCTTTTCTGTTTCTTTTTCCGGTTTCTTTGTGGTGGTGGCCTGCGCCACCTCCACCTACTCAAAGCTTCATGATGCTCCAACAATGATGGACGGATTAAAAGGAAGAAGTCTACGTGACCATCATCATCATCAAGCCCTTCCGTGAGAACCCTAAATCCAAAGAGGACTGTTTAATTTATGTTAGGTAGAATGCCCAGAGGGACTGGGCGGTATCATGGTCTGGAATCCCTACAGATTTTATTTTTCTCCAGCCGTCTGGAGTTTTTTTGTTTTTTCTGTCCCCCCTGGCCATTGAACCTTACTCTTATTCGATGTTAATGTTGATTTATTTTTTATAATTATGTCTTTCATTTTTCTATTCTTTAATATGTAAAGCACTTTGAGCTACTGTTTGTATGAAAATGTGCTATATAAATAAATGTTGTTGTTGTTGTTGTTCATGTATGTTGTCAATACTGTCCAGGAAGTGAAATTAGTATCTTACAAAGTAGAACAGAAATTACTGTTGATTTAAATTTAAGTATATTTTTACAGTATATAACTCACTTTCATTTATCAGATGGGAATGTGGCATTTCTAACAATTGTGTAGGCAACACAAAACTTTACCTTCTCTAAAACAAAATTGGAATACAAAAACACCATTACATTTGTTCATATTTACAGTAGGCTAGAGAATTATATCTCTCTATTATAACACTTTGTCATTTACTACTAAAATATGAAAAATGTTTCTGTTTTAACAATGTGTTTACACAGATTATTATAGAAAGGAAACACACATGAAATGCATGTGTTCCAAATAATGATCTACTATTTCCACTCTAAAACTCCAGCACTTCACTCCCAAATAATCAGTCAAGGCATGAGCTGGGAGAACATTGTGCACGGTCCGCAGCAGTGGAGGGATGGGATACCAGGCTGCTTGTTGCTTGTCATTATTCTCACATTTACAGGACAAAAGACGCTGATGGAGAGGTGCGAACGGATTTAAGGTGGGCCGGATCTATGAGTTTTTTCGTAGGCTCTGATAATTTTAGTGTTAAGACTACACTGGACACTCATTCAGATAATTTTTCTGATATTAATAAGTACTTTGGTGAATTTTACTCTAAATTGCAAACAGACGACTCCTCTTCTACCTCTCCTAAAGACATACCTGTAGATGCATTCCTTGCCACTGCGAAACTTCCTACACTGTCTCAAAATGACATCAATTTTAAAACTGAGATAACGTTGGATGAAATTATGTACAATTTATTCTGTCTTACTATATGCAAAGCACTAATACCTGACAGGATACAGCCCAAATTGATTTCAATATTTTGGTCACAACTCGCACAAGTGTTGCACCTTTGATTCTTCATCAACTCTAGCAAAGTTGCATCTTTATTCCAATGTAAAGTCATTAAGAAGCAATTTTCATTGCTTCTTCAACCAGGCAAGGATCTATGTGGGACCAAACAGGCCATAAATCATATACTTTTCTGCATAATCTATTGGTTTACATGTGAACACTATTTGTTTATAAGTATTTACAATCAGTTTCCTTGCATACTTCATTGGTAAAATATTCATTCATATGAACTATATTGGTTCGTGTTTGTATATTATTTGTTTGTGTGCAAACTATATCGGTTTGTATCAGGGACATGCGGTCCTCACCTGTCATCGTGTAATGTAAATAAAATAATAATGATAACATAAACCAAATGTGTCCACTGGTGTGTGCTATACATTTGTTTTCTATATGATTCCAATAATTTTGATCATTTTATAGTGAAAATCGCTGAATTGGCACATTAATGTGTTTGACATATTTAGTCTTGCTCATCGGGCATAAAACCGCAGTGAAAAGGCACAAGGTGAGGCAGACAGTACCATGCTGCACCAAAGGTGCTCATTGCTGCTGTTCTTCCTTGCAGAGACGTCAATAAGTTAGCGATATCAGAAAGTTAAGTGCACTGCAGCGGTTCGTTTATTTTTATTTTTTGTTCCGACTGAGTGCCAAAACAGAAGATTAAGACTTTTAAAACGAAAGGAAAATAAGGAGGTGCCTGGACTTCATTTACAAATAAAGGTAAGACCATAAATGGTTTTCAATTTTATAAAAAAATGGGATCAGGCTAAGAAAAAACAATCCAATATATTAAAACTAAATTTTGCCCTTAATTAAAATATTCTTTTGTTTTTCTTGTTATCATTGTTTTGAACGGCCTGTATTAAAATTGATTAAAGCACCAGAATTAAAAGCTTTTAAAAACCGCTAAATATTTCAATCAAGGTCAAAATTGAAATCTGTTTTTTTTTGTACACCACTCTATACTTTCATTTGTATTGTATGAGTTTGGATTGTGGAACTGCAACAACAAATTTAGAACACATGAAGGGCGCACAGCAAATACACTCTCTCTCTCTCCGCTCTTTCTCACCGCTATAAATGTAACGTTCTTTCTTAGCCAAATATGTGCCTTACCTCTGTGTGTATAAAAAATGCTGATGAAATATGAAACATGACCAATAATCAATAATCAACCAACTCAATAGTGAATAAGCTACACTTTTTGGTTCAGATATTTGTAAATCTGACTCTGAAGGAATCGGTGCCTCACCAGCCAGGAACCTCACCACACTTCACTGGTTTGTATATGTTTTGGTTTGCATATCAACTGTATTGATTTGCACTTGTGTGCTGGTTCAGTAGTGTTTGTTATTGGTTTTGTTAGTCAACTGCAACAGTTTACACTTGTATGTTATCACTTTACGTATGAACTATATTGGCTTGCGTTCATATACTACTAGTGTGTTGGTCTAGCGATGATTTTGTATATGCACAATACCTGTTCATACACATCTTATACTAGGTTTATGTTGGTAATGTACAGTATATCGGTTTTGTGCTTGAACTCTATTGTTTTTATGTGTGCACTACATAGATTACATGCTAAAACTGTACAGGTTTAATGTTTTTACTATACCCATTACACAAGTGTAACGTGCTGGTTTTATGTGTGTACTACTTTGGTTTCATGTACGAAACATACTGGTTATGTGTACGCACCCAACTGAAGCTTTATGTGTAAAATACTGATATGCAGTGAACAAACAAAATAGTTCTTTTGTGCTTTGTCTTGGTCTCTGAAAGAATGTACTGGTTCACTGACATTAAAGAACGAATCATTTTGAGGCATGTGCAGTGTGTCCTATTTTTTACATTGCATTCCACGACAGTTTGGAGCTGTCATCTTCACTTCACTTAAATGGCTGCTGTCTTCGGGAAATAGCCTATCAGTAAACTGTTTCAGCAAAATAGTCATGATAACAACTAGCCAATGACTGACTTGATAGATGACACCAAGCACCTCCCATTGATTAGTTCGCTCTGACTAAGTGAGTATGACTAGCTCAGTAAGTACACTGACTGATTGAATGACACAGTATGCCCCTTACTGATCTGAAAAACCACTGCAAGTCCATCCATAAACTGCACAACAAGAGACTCAGTTCATGTACTGAACTATGGAACGAACTGCAGACATTTGACTCACAGTACGGTACATTGAAGTAGTTCACCAAAAGAATCAGTTTGTGTACTGAACTGCATACAAGGGACTCGCAATGAATCGCAGTTCATTTCACTGATGGCATATGTATGGCAGAATTCATCAGAAAAGATGGGATATAAAAGAAGGAAATTGTGGGAGATTAATCCAAACTGAAAATAATTTTAGTCATATTTCAATGTTCTTACAGTTTTATTGGCATGTGTGTGTTATTCTAGGGTTCAATTTGTACAATTTTTTTTCTATTGTTGAAATTGTTGTTGTTTGAAGAGAACAAATCAGTGATTCAAAGATTCAAATCATTTTGTGAATTCGAATCATTCTGCATGTGAATGTAATTGGTTGTTAATGTGATCTTCACATTGGAGGAGCAATAGTAAGGGGCCAGTAGAGCCATTTTGCAGAATGTAAAGAGCAGCAGGTAGGAGAGGGAGCTATGCGTTAATACAGAATGTTTTCTTTTTTACAGATTCATTTTAAAAAGGGCTTGGTGGTAATTGTTTTTAACAGTTTTTTTTCCATGAGTCGAAATGAACATTAGGCTGAAGTTATACATATTCACCTGTCTTCTTATTCAGATATATGTTTGCTTGCAACCAGTGACTGTAATTATTCACACAGGTTTTCAAACCAGTTACTTATACTAAGTTAACAACAATGCATGATATTCTACATTTATGACTGACGCCTTTATCCAACATGTAACATTTAGATGCAACTAGTTACATTTCTTTTGCAGTCCCACAGAACAGACAGGTTAAGTGACATGCTCATGGTCAAACGCTGTCACAGTAATTGGCATAATTATAAACTGGTTCATAAGATGGATGGGTGAGTTACATCATATTGGGCCACCTTATCTTTCACAGTTTTGTAACCAGACAGATGCCTTTGCTAAGATGCAACTGAGTTTTGCCCAGTCCAATGTGGTTGCCTGGTTGAAATTGACAAAGTATTCACACTCCAATATCTGATGAATGGTATGTGCTGCAATGTTTAATAGGCACTGTAAAAGGTAAATCACATTGGGACACATTCATTTTCAGGGTTTTTTTTTTGATAACAAAAATTCCTTTGTTAAATTTTAGTTGATTTTAACATTTTCCATCTGTGCAGGTCCAAAATGTGGAATACTTAATTTTTCAAATAATGGATCAGATCATAATGATGCTGATTAATGTACACATTATAATATTTTGCCTTGTTGTTAACAAAGAATAAGAAGCTGGTTTGCAAAAGCTGCGTGAATAAGTAGCTGACTGCAAGTGAATATGTAGTTATGAGTGAATAAAAAGCCAGCTTCCAGCCACATAATCATTTCACACTTAAGGGAAAATACTATTAAAAATAATTACCACAAACAAATAGTGCAAAAAAGGTAGTATCTTGAGGCCTTCAGTTTTATTAAGTGTAAACAATATCTATGTGTTATACGCACAAGATATGGTGGCAGATTCTTAAGAGCCCAATTACTGAGACACTAGGATGATTAACTAAAGAAGACAGAGTTGAGGTACAAGCGAGATCTTGTGGCCTGTGTGGGGTCAGAAGAGTGTCCCTGTTCCTGGACGCCAAGATCCTGCTGTTCCTTCTACGTGAGTGCTAATAAATGGGGTGTTAACTTTACTACAAGCAGTGGCAAGTATTTTTGTTGGTACCGGAACACTGCCATACTGACCAAGGTCTAATTCAGAGCCGTAATGGCCAAGGAATATACTGGTGACTTATTAAGCGATTAATCTAGTTTTGTGTACAAGAGTGAACCTTAAACAATATATTTTGTCATCATAAATTATTAATGTAATGTAATATTACTGCTGTTTGGTTACATGTACTTTTCTGTATACCCTAAATGGTCTATTGCAGTGCATTAAAATATGAATATTCATTATAAGACAACTGATATACATATAGTTAGGCTGGAGAGTTAATAATATACCTTGAGTTTAATTATAGTTAATACCATAGTTTACATAAGTGCTAAATAGGATAATTTGAAGGTACCAAACTGAGCAAAGGAAACCACAACTTTTGTAAAAGATAAGCAATAGTTCTGAAATTTAATGTAATATAAATAATAAATATTCTCCATAATATATAGCATAAATTCTATATTTACTTCATTGAAGAGTAATAAACCCAACCTGTGTTGATTTTCTGTCAGGTATTTTTACATTGTGTATCTATTTAAGTAATAAGGTTGCGTGATGTTCACTGATTTTTTATGCTTATTTTTATATTTTATATTCTTATTCTCTTTTGTCTGAAGTAGGGGTATCTCCTCTACTGCTGCCAAATGGGGAGACATGGTGTATGTCATATTCACTCTCCCTAGTACCACACTTCAGGTCATCGCCGTAACACTAACCAAATCCTGGATATCCTGGTGTCCATACACCAAGTGTATGTAGTGTGGATATGAGGCAAATTGGTTAGTGGACATGGGGAAGCTTTAGTGTTCATAGATTGGGTAATATATACCCCTACTGCATACCACCACTTGCAACATTGAAACAGCTTTCTTGTTGATTCACATGTCTTTTTATTAATATAAGTAATAAAAATGAAATAAAAGTTTTTTTATTTTTATTTTTTTTATTTTATTAATTTACTAGCAAAATAACCGCACTTCGCAGCGGCGAAGTACTGCCTTAAAATTTTTATTAAGAAGAAAATTAAACCTTTTTGTACTGAGGGAAAATATACCAATAATTATTGTTAAGGATCTCTTTGTATACCACATTGTCAGTTCGGCCCTCCGGTTGTAATATGACCAAGCTGTGCGCTGAGCTTACTCTTGAGAATGCAACGTACAGTTGGCCATGTGAAAAGTAATCTTGTCTCAAATCTCACAGCTTGGATTGCTGCTGTCATAATCGGTTTGAGTTTCATGGTTTGTTTCAATTACGACAGTATTTGCAGGACTTGTTGTGTTGAAGTGACATTCGGCATCTGTCAAGCGTTGTCAGCACACAACCGGTTTCATCGATAACTTCACATCCAACTTTTGAGAGTTTAAACATTCATAAACAGCAAAGAGTCCACTACTCAAATCGTCACCTGTGAATCTAAGATGTTTAAGAGGCATTGGCAGTTGTCCAAAGGTGTAAAATATTTGGCCATTTTGGTACACTTGAAATCGACAACCAAACAAAACAGCGGCAGCCATCAACTCACATGCAGAACCATCGGTGAAGGGCTTAAGCATTTCACTCTTATAGTGCTCCTGTGTAGTATAATTATCTCGTGTACCGTCATCAGTCCACACCTTGAACCTGTGCCAGTCATTCAATACATAAGACACAATGTTCCTCCAGATATCAAGAGTGAGCCTGATATGGCCGTACAATATGTAACAAAGAGAATGGAAAAGGTAGGTGCCATCTCCAGGCATGGAAACCAATCGGTAAGTGACAGTTCTTTGATCGATGGTGATCACTTCGATAGACATGTTAATGGGGTACGGTTGGAACGATAAAGGAAATGGGTACCTGAACAATGTAAAGGAAGTCTAAAATACCTACACAATAACTATAATCGTAATAAACGAACAATAAAACAGCGGAGAAGCCGTGGGTTAAATAAAAAGGCTGTAGTTATCAGCAGGGAGACGTGAATCCCGTGGCGAAGCAAGGAAGGGAATGTAGAGACCGGAGTTACGGACGGCCTTATATAGGCAGGCAGCCAACAACGTGGGAGGCGTTGGGATGGGGACCCGCCGCCTCACACGGTGACCGAGCTGCAGGCTATGGATGTATATATGTACGTAAGTAGGATTCAGTTAGCGTTGGGAACCCGTGTACCAAATTTCTTGAAGATTGGCCCATAAGTAACAAAGACCGTTGGAAAGTTCAATATGGTGGCCGACAGTGGCGTCATACCACTGAAATAAGTACATACATCGGTTTCGGTTAGCCACCTACCAAATTACGTGAAGATGGGGCCATAAATAAGAAAGTTCAACATGGTGAATGTTGTCGACCGTTATGACTTTTACACGTAGAATTTCGAAATGAAACCTGCTTAACTTTTGTAAGTAAGCTGTAAGGAATGAGCCTGCCAAATTTCAGCTTTCTACCTACACGGGAAGTTGGAGAATTAGTGATGAGTGAGTGAGTGAGTGAGGGCTTTGCCTTTTATTAGTATAGATAGCATATTGCAATAAGTATGGTTAATATGTATGTTAGCTTTATATTTCAATTTCCTATATTTGTATAAAGAGTACAATATGATATAATGCAAAAATATCTTTGTTTAACATATAACATTTTAATTTTGTTCAACAGTCTGTTTGGAGTCACAAAGTCACCCAAACAAATTGCTTACATTTAAGGCTTACTGTACTTGTTCTTAGGGAACAAGAAAAAAATTTTGTGGCCATATATTAAGATATTGTGTCTACAACATACTGCTGTTGTTCCTACAAAATAATAACTTGTGCACATAATATACACATCTTGTTTGCACACTATATAACTTGTGACCACAACGTAAGACCTGATTTGCTCAACAGAGTGACATTGAAAAAAACAATTGTGTTTGAATAAGATAGGACTGCATTTATAAGGCATAACAGTACATTTTAAACTATAACACAACAATTATGGCATTGGAGTGGAAGGCAACCATGCACAGAATTCACTCTACTCTATATGCGCAAAGCATAAAACTACTCAATTTAAAATATTTCATTGAGCACATCTGTCTTATTTAAAATTGTCCAAAATGTTTCCAGGGCAAGATCCACCCTGCAAACATTGCAATCGAATACCAGCCACATTGGGCCACATGTTTTGGGCCTGCACCAAATTAACATCATAATGGGCCAAAATCTTTAAATCCCTATCAGACAGCCTTGGTGTCACAATCCCTCCTAATCCACTAACAGCTGTGTTTGGTGTACTCCCAGATGGGTTTAAAGTGGAGAAGGACAAACAAACTGTAACTGCCTTTACTTCACTACTAGTACGTAGACTTATCTTGCTCGACTGGAAGAATCCTAGCCCACCACTTTTAAGTCATTGGGCAACTGATGTTATACACTATTTCAAATTGGAAAACATCAAATTCTTACTTCTTTAAAACGTGGCAGGATCTAATCAAACTAATTACATTTTAGAATAAGCTCTTAAATTGGGGAAAGGATTTTCTCACCCTTTTTTACTTTCTTGTATACAAAGTATGGGGAAATTATTGTAATCGTTCGACAATTCAATGTCGAGATTTTTGAAATTATGTCTGTGTGTTTGTCTTTGTGTGTGTGTGTGTGTTTGTGTGTTAACACAATACCTTGAGTACACTTTCACTTAGGTCAATCATATTTTGCATACAAATATTAGGTACAAAACATAGATTTCTATAAACTTTTGTGCTATTTCCACTAACCTTTATTGTTACTTTACCTTTTATTCAAGCATCTGCAGAGTCCGATTTATTCAACTTTACTTTTATAATAATTGTTCAATATATTATTAATTTGATTTATTGTTGATGGTTCTTTAATGTACATAATATAAAAATATAATCATTGTCTTGAGGTTTCCTCAAATATCCATCCCCATATCTCAGTATATGATAAAGTCTAGAGGAGACCACTCTCGATTTTTTTCTACTCTCAAAGTTTTACTCTGGCTGTTGTCCTTGCTCTCTTTCTCATGGGTGGGGGTTGATTTGAATTTAGTTTTGTCAAGTTTGACTGGCTTGTATGGAATGTTACTTGCTTTTAATAAATTCAATAAAAAAAATTGGCATTTAAATGAGACAGTGTCTTATTTAAACTCAATAGCAAAGCAATGCAAGTTGTATCTGTATCTGCTTCATACCACAAAACCATTAAGCCCCCAAGTAGAGTCTTTAATTTGAACACTGAATAGCTTCAAAGGTCTGATATATTTCAGTATTTTCACATCAAGAAATAGAAGAAAATTGTGCATTGCAAAAACTGCATATGGAAAAACTAGACAAAAATCTTTAAATGTGAGTTGTTTTTGCTTTTATTTACCAAAAAAAAATGTGCCAATGGAGGAAGCAACAATTACTCAACCATTACTTGACAAGATCTCTTAAAGTAACCTAAATATTCATAAATACAAATTTTTGATAAATCAATAATTTTAATAATTTACATTAAGGAAAACAGGATTTAATGTCATGATAGAAATACTTTTCACTTGCTTAAATTTCATTTTTTGCAGTGTGCAACTCTTTTTTTATTACAAATAGGATTTGTCCAGTGGCTACTATTGTTTGAAAATAAAAGGTTCAGCACTGTAGGGTTTTTGTTTAGCCCTAGACAAGCATGGCTGGACAGAAAATTTTTAAAAATCAGCTACTACCTAAGCTAAACAAAAAACGTAGTTTATAAAGTGCATAGTGTGTTTCGGAGGAAAAAAGAAGTTCCTGACTGCAGATATCTATTCATTAATTGCATGATGATGAAGATGATGATTTTTATTATAATTATAAAAAATACTTTTAATTTTTGTACTAAAGAACTTTTGAAAGCAGATGCTTTTTACTTTTAATCAAATACTTTTTCGCAGAAATACTTTTTACTTTAGTGAAAGTAAAAATTTAACTTTTTATTGGAATTATCTGTGGAAAGTTTTGCAGCTGATAGATTTTGTTGATTCCTTTATTAACGAGACTAAGACATTATACTTAACTCCTAATATATTAGTTTGTTCCAATTTTGACTTATCTTGCCCTATTTTGCTACAATATATTGTGGGGGGAGGAACGATCTCCTCAGTCTGTCAGTGGAGTAGGACAGTGACAGCAGTCTGTCACTGAAGCTGCACCTCTGCCTGGAGATGACACTGTTCAGTGGATGCAGCCGATTCTCCATGATTGACAGGAGCCTGCTCAGCGTCCATCGCTCTGTCACAGATGTTAAACTGTCCAGCTTCATTCCTACAATAGAGCCTGCCTTCCTCACAAGTTTTTCCAGGTGTGAGGCGTCCTTCTTCTTTATGCTGTGTTCCCAGCACACCACCGTGTAGAAGAGGGCACTTGCCACAACCGTCTCGTAGAACATCTGCAGCATCTTATTGCAGATGTTGAAGGACGCCAGTCTTCTAAGGAAGTATAGTGGGCTCTGACTTTTCTTACACAGACCATCAGTATTTGCAGTCCAGTCCAATTTGTCATCCAGCTGCACTCCCAGGTATTTATAGGTCTGTACCCTCTGCACACAATCTCCTCTGATGATCACGGAGTCCATGAGGGGCCTGGGCCTCCTAAAATCCACCACCAGTTCCTTGGGCTTGCTGGTGTTCAGGTGTAAGTGGTTTGAGTCACACCATTTAACAAAGTCCTTGATTAGGTTCCTGTACTCCTCCTCCTGCCCACTCCTGATGCAGCCCACGATAGCAGTGTCGCCAGCTTAACTTTTGCACGTGGCAGGACTCCGAGTTGTATTGGAAGTCTGATGTTTATAGGCTGAACAGGACCGGAGAAAGTACAAACTCCTGCGGCGCTCCTGTGTTGCTGACCACAATGTCTGACCTGCAGTTCCCAAGACGCACATACTGTCTGTAAGATAGTCCACGATCCATACCACCAGATGTGAATCTACTCCCATCTCTGTCAGCTTGTCCCTAAGGAGCAGAGGTTGGATGGTGTTGAAGGCACTAGAGAAGTTCAAAAACATAATTCTTACAGTGCCACTGCCTCCAAGTGGGAGAGGGATCGGTGTAGCATATAGATGATGGCATCCTCCGCTCCCACCTTCTTCTGGTATGCGAACTGCAGAGGGTCGAGGGCGCGACGGACCTGTGGCCTCAGGTGGTGAAGCAGCAGCCACTCCATGGTCTTCATCACTTGTGACATCAGAGCGACAGGCCGGAAGTCATTCAGCTCACTAGGACGTGATACCTTTGGGACAGGGGTGATACAAGATGTTTTCCAAAGCCTCAGAAATCTCTCCTGTTCCAGGCTCAGGTTGAAGATGTGCTGTAGAGGACTCCCCAGCTCCAGCGCACAGGCCTTCAGCAGTCGTGGCAATACTCCATCTGCACCCGCTGCTTTGCTGGTACGAAGTATCCTCAGCTCTCTGCTCACTTGTGCTGTGTAATTGTGGGTGGGAATGTCTCTCCTATGCTGTTATCAGCAGAAGGATGGTTGGAGGATGCAGTACTCCAAGGTGAGAGTGGATTAGGGTGATCAAACCTGTTAAAGATGTTGTTCATTTGGTTTGCTCTCTCCAAGTCTCTCTCGATGGTGGCACTCAGCTTCGAGCTGCAGCCAGTGATGATCTTCATCCCATCCCACACTTCCTTCATGCTGTTATTCTGCAATTTCTGCTCCAGCTTTCTCCTGTACTGCTCCTTCGCCGCCCTGAGCTGGACTCGGAGTTCCTTCTGGACGCACTTGAGCTCATGCTGATCACCGCCTTTAAAAGCCCTTTTCTTCTGGTTCAAAAAGCCCTTGATGTCACTTGTAATCCATGGCTTGTTGTTAGCATAGCAGCGTACTGTTCTTACTGGAACTACAATGTCCATACAGAAGTTGATGTAATCAGTAGTGCAGTCAACAACCTCCTCAATGTTCTAACTATATGATCCCTGCAGGATTTCCCAGTCTGTAGTTCCAAAGCAGTCTCTCAGAGCCTGCTCTGCCTCAGGGGACCACTTCCTGAATGAGCGTGTGGCCCCATCTTATATATCGGAATGTCTGACACTTTAAATACCAAATCGTAACCTCAGATCCTCAAATGAGTATCTCCTTAGAATTCCAAGAACAAAACTTAAAAGTGGTGAGGCGGCCTTCTGCTGCTATGCACCTAAAATCTGGAATAGCCTGCCAATGGGAATTCGCCAGGCTAATACAGAGAAGCACTTTAAAAAACTGCTTAAAACACATTATTTTAACATGGCCTTCTCATAACTTCACTGTAATCAAAATCCTGATACTCTGTATATCCAACTCAGTATAATTATTCATGGTGGCTCTAAAATCCGTACTAACCTCTACTCTCTCTTCTGTTTCCTTTTCCGGTATCCTTTTATCCATCTACTCAAAGCACCGTGATGTTCCAACAATGATGGATGGATTAAAAGCCAGAAGTCTGTATGACCATCAACATCAAGTGAATCCGTGAGAACCCTAACTACAAAGAGGACTATTTCATTTATGTTAGGTAGAATGCACAGAGGGGACAGGGCGGTCCCATGGCCTGGAACCCCTGCAGATTTTTTTCTCCAGCCGTCTGGAGGTTTTTTTCTGTTTTTTCTGTCCACCCTGGCCATCGGACCTTACTCCTTTTCTATGTTAACTAATGTTGTCTTATTTTAATTTCTTATTTTGTCTTTTATTTTTCTTTTCTTCATTATGTAAAGCACTTTGAGCTACTTTTTGTATGAAAATGTGCTACATAAATAAATGTTGTTGTTGTTGTTGTTGTAGGTAGCTCCCTCACTCTTGGTTTGTAGTGAGGCTGAAGCAGAACCAGGTTATGATCTGCTTTCCGAAGCACAGGCAGCGGGGTGGCGCTGTATGCGTCTTTATCGTTTGCATACAGTAGGTCAATAGTCCTATTTCCCCGGGTGTTACAATCCACATACTGGGAGAAGGCAGATAATGTTTTGTCCAGTGTTACATGGTTAAAGTCTCCAGCGATTAGTACAAGCGCCTCAGGGTGCTGCGTTTGTAATTTAGCAACTGCGGAATGGATGACGTCACTCGCTATCTCCGCGTTCGCTCGAGGGGGAATGTAAACAATAACAACAATCATGTGTCCAAACTCTCTGGGCACAACCTGAGCCACTTTATAAAGTGTGTATTTACATATGACAATATCATTTTTAAGATGAAATGCAGAAAAATATGCTTTTTACATTATATAGATACAATTTTAACATCATTTAAATAATCTATATTGTTAATAATTAAACATGTGAGGACACAGTGTCGCAGTGCTAGTAACGATCTGGCGCCCCATTCAGGGATTGTTCCTGCCTCGTGCTGTATTCTTGCTGGGACTGGCGCAACACTGGATGGATAGATGGATAGAATAATTAAACATGTACTATGAAGATATTTCAATGTTCCTTAAAAGTTTAGAAGAATCTGCATTCTAAGCTTACATATGGCTTGACTTCTATTACAGAGTTGATTGTGCAGCAATTGGGTACTTGGAGAAAGAAAAGGAAGGACAGGAATTTGACCCTTTTTGGGGGGGGCGTTAGTATGCATCGTGGTACACTGCAGAGCTATAGCGCGTCTTTAGTGAAAACAGCCGTGTCAGATGGGGTTGTATGGATTGATTCTGAACGCGACTAAGAGAATGAAAAGTGAATTAAAAAAAAAAAAAAGCTAACCTTTACAAGGATCATAAATTGCACCGGCTGTTACAGACTGAAATCAAATGTATGCTTTTATTCTAAAATAGTAAGACTAAGAGCAGTTTACTTCTCAAAACGGAGCATTGCAGGATCAAATTCGCAACCTTTTGATTCCAAGGCAAGAACTGATTCTATTACACCACAGAGGCAGTTATAATAAACTGCTGTCAATGTCGCATGTTAAGGCGGCTTTTTGTTTCTGCAGTTATATTTTTGAATAAAAGTGCAATTGTGTTATATTTGAACCTTTTGTGAAAATGTTTCTTTGTTATTTGGACTTCAGGCTTCATACATTATATAGTTTATGCCTACATTTTGTCATCTACTACTAGAATATAAAAAACGTTTCTGTTTTAACAATGTGTTGACACAGATTACTGTAGAAACGGAACAGACATGAAATGCGTGTGTTCCAAATAATGATCTATTATTTCCACTCTAAAACTCCACTTCACTCCCAGATACTCAATCAAGGCATGAGCTGAGAGAAGTTCGTGCACATTCTAAATTGCTCATGGAATGGTGCCCGGTCCTCCTCGCTACCAGTCAGGTAAGCCCAGATCATTTCGGCCTCGGTCATATTCTGTACCCCGCTGGTACTGACCTTCTTTTTCCCGGTCTTCTTCCCCATCACGATCCGAAGTAGCAGAAGGCTCACTGACGCAGTGCTCTCCGTAGGGGTGGGTGTTTGCACCTCCGTGCGTTGACGTGTGACTTCCTTAGTGTTGTCTGCCCACACGATATTTATTTTTAATCCAGGTCCCCTGCCAACAGACGGCCAGAGAATCCTGTTGGCTATGCCAGTGTGGCAGTAGGGGGTACTAGCGCTCCCTTGAACCCTTAGGTACCACGCCAGACAACAGGTAAAAGTCCAAGACTCTTTATTCTTCTTTTACACAGTGCACCAAGCACCCTCCACACTACTCATAAATTCAATCCACTCAACAATACTATTCTCTCCTCCTCGCCCAGACACTTCGCCCTCCTACCTCCCAGCTCAGCTCACCGTCTGGGTTTTCCCAGAGTCCTTTTATACACCCTGACCTGGAGGTGTTCCTGCCCAAACAGTCCTTTTCTTCAACCCGGGAGCACGTCGTTTCTTCCTGTCACGTGACCGTGACGTACTCCCGGGTTTTAGGGCACAGATGAGCCCACAAGCCCCCCTACAGCGACTTCCAGCGGCCCCCAAGGTATCCAGCAGGGCTGTGTATAAACACTCCAAGGTCCATGATGCCCTGCTGGAAGTCGGGGCACGATCCTGCTGTCAGGAGAGCTCCTCCTGGTGGCCTGGGGGGGAGGACCGGAGTATGAAGCCGGCAGTCCTCCACTATATATATATATATATATATATATTAGTGAAGCTATGTGATTTAAATTCTAAAATAATGGAAGCATGATCAGAAACAAAGATTGGGTCATATTTGCAAGATATACGAAAGGGCGAAAAGCTATAGCCAACTACAAAACAATCAATTAATGAATAAATATGACTCACTGTGGAAAAGGAGGAATATTGTTGTGAGTAAGGGTAGGGAAATCACTATGGGTCAGAGAGGTTATGATTCCTCATTAACTGTGACATTGTTACAGTAGTTTTGGCTAATGTCGTAGCAGCTGTTTATTGAGCTTGAACAGGATCTATTAAGCAATTAAAAATCCCTGTGATTATAAGTTTATACAGACTGTGGTAGTAATCAGGCAGGAGAAAGCTTGTCCATCTGTGTCATTTATCTACTCCTGTAGCACAATGCTGAGGAGGGAGCATCCATCACAACGGTCTGTTACAGAATGATCAGAATAGTCAAAATAGTAATGACAGAGGTCTATTTTATAAACAATTGAATTTACATAATTGTGCTGATTAATACATAATGCGGAGTGGCCAAACACGGGTTCAAGCAAAGCCAAAACAATTCAAAGACTCCAGCAGTGTAGTCCCTTTTAATTCTTTCAAATTTCTCAAACTTAAACAGGTGCCGTCTTGTAACACTCAATCAAGACAAGACGATTTAGTGGAGGCACCCAGTCTTTTTATAATGGGAGGACCTGAAGGGGTGGAGCTAATTTCCTTCACTGGGAGTTTCAGGGAGTTGTGGGGGAAAAAGGGAACAAGTTTAGTGACAGCACCCCCTCTCGCCCTGATGACTTACCATTTACTTCGAATGAGCCTTGAAGGAGATACTCAGATGCACATGCATGACATGCAAACCCCTTAGCTCATCATTATAGGTACGAGCGGATCTAACCATGAGGTCATGAGCCCGGAAGAGAGCATCAGCGTTTGCCTGCCTGGAGCCCCGCCGATGCCCCACGTTCAATTTATAGGGCTATAAAGCCAAGAACCAGCGAGTTTTATGGGAATTGGAGTCCCGTTGGGATGATAGCCACTGCAGAGGGGCATGATCAGTCACCAACATAAACTCCCGTTTCCAGGAGATAATAGTGAAGCTGTCTGATTGCCCAGGTGATGGTGAGGGCTTCCCACTCAATCGCTGCACATTTCATTTCAGGTTTTTATAATGGGAGGTCTGGAAGGGGTGGGGCTAATTTCCTTCACTGGGAGGTTTCTGGGATCTGTGGGGAAAAAAGGGAACAAGTTTAGCGACAGCGCCCCCTACCGCCCTGGTGAGTTACCATTTACCTCGGATGAGCCTTCAAGGAAATCCTCATATGCAAATGCGTGACAATACAGTTACTCTGATTGGTTTGTTGGTCTACAACCAAATGCCTATGCTTTACATTAGGAACAGCATTTGGCAAACTTTTAACCAGCTGCTCAGCTCCATAAGCCAGTCCAAGCCAGGATCCTTCCTGACGCTCACCAGTGGTAACTTCGACACCCAGGCCAATGGACCATAGCAGTAGAGGTGTACCTATGAAGTTTTTTCAGTAAATGATACTTTTTTTCCCACTTTGGATCTCAGCTTATAGACTCTGAATCAAAAACTCCAAAGAGCTCATCAAGTACCCTGAAAATCATTCTTTAACCTAAGATTCCCTATTTACTACCATTTATTGATGTTACTGTTAAGCATCAATTCACCAAGCAAAAACTGACTTACTTTTCTCATTAAAGACAATAAATCAAATAAATCAAGTCACATGTATTACATGTTTGCTTCAATTGCAAAGACAGAAAACGTTTAGTCCCTTTTGTTATTCCTTGACTAATTGTTCCCACCTGCAGCACTGCACTGGCATCCTGAGCAGCAAAACATCCATTTGGGTGCTTGATAGCTCTCATCTGGTCACAGAAACTACTCTATCTTGTATTTTAAAAGTTTGTTTTGTGTTTGTTAACTTAGTAGTTTCGTTTTACATGTTTTTGTAAGTTGTTTGAATAAGGACATCTGCCAAATAAATAACAATAAGAAATAGGAAATACTTAAAGATTGTTACAATTCAACATTTAGTATATTTTTTTTTATTTCTAAACTAAGTACATAGTAATGGTGGCCTAATTTACTATATATTGTGATGGACGGCCGGCAGCTCAACCCAGCCGACACACCCAGGGCGCTAGATGGTGATTTACCTGCAGCTTAGCGGTGCCCTGGATTCCCACAGGGCACTGTGGGAGATGGAGTGCGGCTTCATAGCCCTGTGCGTGCCACAGGGTGATGCTGCAGAGCGACACAGGGATTTTTGTTTTCCATATAGCCTGGAAGTACTCCCAAGTAATGGGGATGGAAGGACAGAAGTACTTCCGGGCTAAAGAAAATACAAGTCTCCATCTGACCCGAAAGTGCTGATGAATTACATGGGCGGGAGGACAGAAGTACTTCCAGGTCAAGGACTATATAAAGGACTAGTGAAGACCCAGCAAGGGAGCCGGAGTTGGGAGGGAGTGTGACAGAGCTGCTGGGAGGAGAGAATTGTTATATTTATTGTATTGTTTATAGTGCATTTGGTGGATGTGGTGTTGTGAGGGCACTTTTGATAAAAAGAAAATTAAAAAATTTACTTAGTGCTTTTACAACTGTGTCCAAAGCATCTGTCTGTTGGGTTTCATGAGGCAACAGCGCCCTCTAACGTCCACAATATAAATGACAGATGTGTATGCAACATTATGCCTTTTTGTTTAATCATGAGTGTATCAGTTGTTTATGGACACTACAGGTAGAAAGAAGCAGTGCTTAGAATTCTGGCATGTCACTTAGTCTTCTCAGATATCATTTTGACTCACTTTTATACTCTGCTTTGTGAGGTGTTGTGTTTTCAATTGTCACATTCATTTGAAAGTTCCTATTTTCATGTGTAACTCATAAGGAAAACTAAATGAGCCATAAGCACTTCATGCTTTACAAATTCAGTTCAAGCAAAAAAGCAAAAATATTAATACTTTATAAATCAATATAACTAACTACACAGACAGTACAAATGTGCATATAGCATCTAGTACTTTAGATGATAATCTTTAATATGGATATTCAAATCTAAATTTTTGGATGATTTCACAGCCCTAGTTGCTTGACTGACAAAACTGAAAATATCATTTAAAGTTGTCTAAAATGTACCCCTAGGTAAGTTCCAGCTTAAGAGTGCTGTCATCTAGCTTCATCATCACTAGACCATTTTTTTGAGAATACACAAAATTAAGATCATTCTGATCATTAATTTTTGCATACTTTCCATATAATTGATAGCCTTCATGTCACAATAATTTTTAATCCATCAACAGTGATATTTGATGTACTACCCGATGAGATTGAAACACATGAGGAGAAATCATTTGTAATATCCTATACCACACTACAAGCACATACAGTAGACTTGTTCTATCTTAGCTGGAGGAATCTCAGCCCACCTTCATTAACTCAGTGGGCAAAGCTGTTCTATATTATCTAAAATTAGGAAAAAATCTAGTTCTCTATAAGAAGATACACTGAAAATAAAAATTTTGTAATATAATTTTAATTAAGGAAGCAAGGACTGTGATTGACTTTCTTATGTTATTAATTATTCTATTAAATTTGAAACGTTTGCTGGGTTTTTAAATTTTTACCGTTCGTCTATTTTTCTCTCTCTTGAGTGGGGGTCTTTTTTATTTATAGTTTTTCATTTTTTTTTTCCTCTGGAATGATTTTGAAATAATTGCATCTTGTATCTTTTATGTTATTATTATTTACATGATTCAGTAGTTTGCCATTCATGAACATATTAAACAATACAAACATGATGTAAAGTAATTTGCTGACAAAGTTTAACTATTTATGTACATTACGTCTTGCCTGTAATCGTTCTCAGGTACACCTCAGTATTTTTGAGATGCTCCAATATATCATCTAGGATTTCTTGTGTAGCCCATTTCACAGTTCATTTCGCACATGCCATAATTTGGAGGGACATATGATAAAGAACCATAAGTGTGTGAAATGTGTATGACGTGATACACAAAAATAACCGGACTGGGCTTGGGGCTTTGCTGGAAAACCGTCTGAAGGTCGGCCAGGCATGAATCATAGCACTATATCCCCTCCTACATGCCCTCTCAAACTGCCGAATGGCTAGATATATCCTGTGAATAGCCCAGTCAGTATTTGCACAACAATCGCTACACGAGTTGCAGCGATAATGTCCGGCGAAAAAATCGAGTAGCGAAATTGAACAAAACAGTCACAGAAACTTATGAAATGATAAAAACAGTGTGTGGTGATAACAGTTTGTCTCGCATACAAGTTTTTGAGTGGCACAAATGTTTCAATGAAGGACAAGAAAATGTGGAAGACATTCAACGCCCAGGATACCCACACTCGTCTCGGGTGGATTAAAACATCAAAACCGTGAATCAGATTGTTCAAAATGATCGTCATCTAGGTGTTGTAGCTATCTCAGAGTTGGCTGGTATTGACAGCGAATCAATGAGACGCATTTTGCACGAATGTATTGATGGTGACAATATTTTTTTAGCAATTCGGTTATTATTGTGTCTTGCCTCATATATTAAAACATAACTGGTATCAGTGTGCAAATCTGCTAGAATACTTTAAAAATACCTACTTTTTCCTAATTCACAGTAGTGGCAAAGGGCTGAGGTGAAGGGTAATTACTGGAAAGTTTTATATGTACAGTATGTCTGAGTAAAGGGAAAATTATTAATTTCATATTCAGTTCATATTTCTTCATATTATTTCCCAAAGGTTAATTTCCTGTAGGATCTATAATCTTTCCTCTTGTGGACTCCAGGGGGCACTCCAGCTCCACAAACACCCAACACAAGCAGGCTTAGACACAAGTCAAAAGGCTAAAGAGTATTTTATTTTGGGAAACTCTTTAAAGCAAGTGTTTCATACCACAGCCACAAGTACAATAAGCACAATGGGCACATAGCAACTCTTTTCTTTCTTTTCTCTGTCTTTCACTGCCTCCTCCACTCCTTCTCCTCCTCTTCCTGTCCACCTTTCACCTGGCTGTGGCTTGTCCATGTGAGGCAGGCAGCTGCTTTTACCTCCCACCCTGGAGTACTTCTGGTGATCTGTAGATGTTGTTCGAAAGCACTTCTGGGTAAGACAGAAACAACATCACATAGGGCTCCCTAGTCCCTGCAGCACCCTCTGGTGGAACCCATGGAATCCAACAGAGCTGAGCTGAAGAACTCCATGTCCCATGCTATCCTGTGGGTATCCAAGGCACTACTACAACCCAGGGGGTAGCTGCCAGCTAGTGCTCCGTGGGAGATAATGTTCTGTGCATGCTTTCTCCCCCAGTCCGAGGACATCCCGGTCAGGTAAGGACACCAACTGTCCCTCACACTCTCTAGCACGTATTTTACTGCCATGCTTTTTATTGCCAACATCTGAAATGACTGTTAAATATTATTTAATTAGCTATTTTTTGTAAGTTAAACCAGAAATGCACAGCAACTATAAACCTGCATATTTCATGGAGATATATCTTATTCAAAGAAATTCATATTAGAAAAAACACAATAAGAAACCCCTATTTTTAGTGAAATCTTGCAAATTGAATTGCAATGAAACTAAAAACAAGGAAATCCCAGCTCATTTACAACTACATTTCTAATAGCACAATAGTCATGTTTGCTCTGCTTTTCTTTATTAATTCATCATTTGAGTTAGTTGAGTCTGATGTTTGTCTTCTTGGTCTTTAGAGTTTTGGAGAAGAAGTTCTTGTACTTTTTGATTCTACAGTTTGTCTGACACAGGAGCTTAAAACATTTTAAAAGAAGTGTGTATATGTACATTTGTGTAGGTGATAATTGAATTATTATCACATTCCATCATCTAATTAAAAACAAGATAATATTAGCTATAGGGTTCATGAATCAGAAAAATATATAATGCCCACACTGCAAAAACTAGAAAAATAAACTTAAATAGAAGTTATTTTGGTTTAATTTAGCACAAAAATCTGCCAATGAGGTAGCCAAAATTGACTTGACATTTTTTAAAATAAGCTAAATAATCTTAGATACAACATTTTTGATAAGTCAATCAATCTTACCATAAAGAAAACAAAATTTAAGTGCTTCATATATACACTTTTTTTGTTTGACCATTCAGATTTCTTTTGTGAATGATCCAAATCTGAATAAATGTGTTCACATATTTATGCTCAATAAGTGTTTTCACATATTTATGCTGAATGTTACCTCATATGTAGAAAATAAATAGAAACAATTTTGTTAAGACAGATGAGACCTAATAGACAAAGGTTGGTTGCTGCTCTGGTTCACATGCTGTAATTTCAGTACCTGGACGTCTGCAAATTCATCCCTCTGGAGTTTTTTTAATTTGTTTTGTTTTTTCTGTCCTCCTGGCCATCAGACCTTACTTCATTCTTTGTTACTTAGCATGGCCTAATCTTAAATTCATATTTTTGAGGTACATCATTTGTATGAAAACGTGAATATAAATAAATGTTGCTAATGTTGTTGTTGGTAAGGAAAAGAAATAGAAGACAAAAAAGTGTACTTGTTACTTTGATGGCAGTTACCACTGCTGTATCTCCACATTTCAATTTCCAGACACAAGACAGGAGCCCGGACTGCTGGGTTGAAGACGTCAAGGTTTTGGAGACAAAACCCTGGTTCTGAAAGTCCTTTCTGACCATGTTTTATTCTGTGTGCCATTTTTACATTTTACACTTCTTTAAAAGCATCAGAGGTGTGTCACATGTGAATGAGAAAATGTGAATTGTAGCCTTATTTTTGTTTTAAAAAATTAAACTTCTTTGACTTTATCGGTGGTGCTTTTGCTATGAACAACAAAGCAGTGTTAATGAAAAGGGGTAAGCATCTGAAACAGCAAAAAGGACAATAATAATATCGCAGATTAAACAGAAACATATCATGAGTCATTCACACTGGAACATACAGTAACTAGTAATCACAAACATAACTGCAGTGTAACTATAAAATAAATACATTGAACACAAGAAATTAAAAATAGAATCCTGAAAAAGCAGAAATCTATTCCTTCACTCGACACTTTCCTTCATTTAACACCCCTTTTTAATTAGAAAAAAGCTAAATGTTCTTTATACAGTATTTGTTAGCTATTTGTCTTCTTGTAAGTAGTCTTGCAGAAATGTTATAAAAGGAGTATGTAATAATGTCACAAAGACACCAGTTTTTAATATTTTTAGTCCAGTTAAATTATTGCAGAAATATTTGGAGTGAATTAAATCAATACATTTTAAAATGCTTGGCATGTGTGATTCTATGATGTGAAGGTGACAATCTATTTAGTCAACATGTACTGTGTTGAATATTTAAAATTGAAAGAAATATAAATATTGAAAAAGATTCCTGACTTTTCAATGAACATAAAACAGTTTGTAAATATATATATATATGTAATATATTTATATTCATATATACACGGTATATTACAATAAGTATTTAGATTTACTTGAAAAAAAAACCGATTAAAAATGAATGTAATATCTTTTGACAAATACCCCTTTACTTAATGTTTAGGAAATAAATTGCTTGTGGAGGATCCAGGCTGGAATATTTTACAAGTCAAAATTATTTTAAATGCTTTCCAAAACCAAGGGTAAAAAAATCCATATATCATTGGGTTGAATGCAGAATTAAAGAAAGAAAGTTCTGACAAAAGCATGTATGTTTTTATTGAAAAATCAAAATCAACAAAAGAGCTAAGTAAACCATATAGATATAAAGGAAAGCAGCATAATATAAAAACAGAAATGATGATGCTTATAGTTTTAGCAGCTTTATGTTCATTTTTCTGGAATCCTTTGATTCTCGCTTTCTCTCCAGATTCCCCCTGTGCTGCTACACTCTGTATTGCCTTTGCATGCATTCTTGCAACAACAAAGATTTTAGCATAAAGGCCGAATATGATTAAAAATGGTATAAGCAATGAAAAAAATAAATCAAATAATAAAAAAATAAACATACCATTTACTCCATATTTAGAGGTACATCTATTAGTGACCAGACATTTATAGATGTACATTAAAACAAAACCATAAAGTATTGTCCAAGACCACACGATAGCCACCAGCATCCAAATGACTTTCAATGTGACCTTCGTAGAGTAAAACAATGGATAGCAAACGGCATAATAACGGTCACCAGCAAGCAGTAAAAGATGATAAACTGAAATATTTGTTATAGAAACTGTAGCAAAGTCAAAAGAAAAACATAACAAGGTGCTTTTATACCAGCACACTTCTGTTGTTCTAAGCAAGTGAACAGGCATGTTAAATATTCCAATAATGAAATCAGCAAATGCCATTGAAAGTATAAGCACATTTGATGGCGTGTGAAGCTGCTTAAAATGTGATATGGAGATGATCAGAGCCAGGTTTCCACATACTGCAAGAATTATTCCTGTAATAAAGATGACATGCAGAGTCACATTAACAGACAATGAACTGTAGATTTTGGAGCAGGTTATATTTCTGCGCAACGGGCAGTACAATTCTACAACTTCTGATATTTCCATCTTCATAAAACACATTAAAGCTGTCGGCTTTGTTATCAATGTTTTATTCACTGGCATAGACTTATAAAGGTGAAGACTCAGGGAAAAACAAAGAGGCCCTGAGGAATATACTCTGACTATTTCTTTGTGCACATCTAATGTGTACCTCTTGGAATAAAGTGCAAAGTAGTTTGAGAATATTTATCATCAAGGCACCTAAATTAGCAATTATCAAGATACTAGGCCCTCACTCTGTACAACCCTGAACTGGATTAAGTGCGAGCGACAATGTTGCAGTTTGTTCTGTCATTTTAATAGCTTATTCCATCTTAATGTACACACTGATCTCACCCTTCACCTCTTATTATATTTCCTTTATGCTGTCAAGAATGCCAAGCCTCTTCTCTTTATGTGCACCCTAATGCAGTATTCTAGGAAGTATAATACAAATGACTAATTATTTAATACTGAAGCATATTCTGTTACTGCATATATCACACTTCTATTTACCAGGTTGGAATGCTGCATTTCTTAATATTTTATGGACAAAAAGAAAAAAACACAGTAATGAACACAAAAACACTAGAAAATGTTTTCATATAAATACAAATGGAACCATGTGAATAGTTCTCTCCTGTAATCTGGTATTTCACGTGGAAGCTCCTGCATTAAATACTCAGCTAGCCCAAATTACTAAATGATGGCACTCGTGGTACATCACATTATGATGCTTCATTTACCCTCATGTCTCTAAAAGTTTATATCCACTTAATATGGAATTTAACAAATACTTAGTCACTTACTTTGGTTATTTCAGAAATGTTCTGATATGTTAATTCTGACTATTTTTTGTACATTACATTCACTTTATACAAACTTTAGATGCCTGTTTTTCTCTGTATACTTGTTGTGTACTATTACAGTAACTTGACATTCTTTTTACAATTTGCTTAATAGGAAAGTAATAAAGAGTTTACAATCTGAAGAAATTAACAACTTTAAGGGCCTTAATAGTAAATACTTTATGTTTTTGCAGTGCTACTATAATTTATTTATGTTGTGCACCATACAAATGAAGGGCAGCACTGTGGCGCAGTGGTAGCGCTGCTGCCTTGCTGTTAAGAGATCCGGGTTCACTTCCTGGGTCCTCCCTGCATGGAGTTTGCACGTTCTCCCAATGTCTCCGTGGGTTTCTTCCCTCAGTCCAGAGACATGCAGGTTAGGTGCATTGGTGATCCTAAATTGTCCCTGGTGTGTGTATGTGTGTTCCCTGCGGTGGGATAGTGCCCTGCCCAGGGTTTGTTTCTTGCCTTGTGCCCTGTGTTGGCTGGGATTGGCTCCAGCAGACCCCCGTGACCCTGTGTTAGGATATAGCGGGTTGGATGATGGATTGATGGACATACACATGAATGTGACTTGTATGTGTTCCGGCTTACAAAGAAATTGTAGTTCTGTTGCTGTGGTAAAGCCAAATGATATGTACTTTGGAGGCCGGGTTTCAATTGTAATGTAATGTATGAAACCTTACTTAAGAATTTTTTTTTTGTAAGATGTTAAGCAAATAAGCATTTATAAAATAAAATAGCAAATGATGTTTACCCTTTATTGAGGTTTTTTAGCCTTAACCCTCTCTGGGCAGTTCTAGAAATTAACAGTCTCTCTGTCCATTCAGAACACCTCCAGCCTGTTTACACCTGACATTAACACGACTTGACAGGACTTGACTGTGTTAAAAACTAGTAGCAAATACACGTGTGACCAGATCACTTCCACCACATTTGAAATTTGATAGAAATGGACAGTGTTGTTTCTCATTTTTAATTCATGTTCTGTGCCAAATGTTGCCATGCTGGTCGTAGCTGCTATAGGAACCTGGATGGGCTGGGGCCAAATGCCATATGATTAAGGACTGAGGTAAATTATACATAGTTTCTGTCTTATTGTATTTGCTAGTAATGATATTGTTAATGTATTGTTTATTATGGTTTATTTACAACATAAGTACTGTCACACACTTTACCAGGGTAGCCTTGTAAAATGCTAATAGACTAACATCTACTTGTGCTCCATACCAGGTCCATCAGAGAGCAACTTGCCTTAATAATACTCAGACATCCCACCCCACTGTATTCTGCGTTTGCCCTGCTTTTTAACATTTGCACACAATATCTTCATTAATTCTGCCCTCTTTGTTTTTCATTAGCTTCAATAGTACTTCAACAAGTTATTTTTAGCTAACCCATCCATTTTCCACAACCATTCAAGTTCAGCTCAAGGTTGCAGAGGTCAAAAGCCTATTGTGGTAACAACAAGCAAAATACAAGGACTCCATACTATTGCTGAGCAGGCTTACTACTCCATGTATCTATACAGTGCAATGTTCATTATAACATCAAAGAATGTCAGGAGTAGAAATTACATATTTTTAAACAAGCATTCACAAAAACACTGTGTGGACTATGGAAACCAATAATTTGTTAATTTAATACATATGCATATCTTTGTAGGAGTGGAAAGAAAACTAACTTGGTTAGGCAGAGAACAAGTAAACTCCAGACAGACCAAAGCTGCGCTGGGTATTCAAATGAAGCAGTGCTATCCAGTGCCCTTCTCAATTTCCAATATGTCTGCCATGTAAATGATTTGCAAGTATGCATAGAAGAAAACAAAAGGTACAAAAGGTTTCGGTCAGGTTTTGCGGGACATTTAAGTATCTCTCGCGGGATGGCCAGGTTGATTATTACTTTCCTTATTTTCTGAATTTGCACATAGATTATTATTGTTGTCTTGTACATTACTTTTTGCCTTCTTTTCTCTCCAACGCTTTCGTGTCTCTTTTTGACGCATTGCTCTTTCTTCTTCGCTTAATGTTTCATGTGCCATCTAGAACGTATAACATTTTTAAGAGCTGGGAGCACATGAAGTGTGTCTGCCTAAGACATTCCAACATGTCCGTGAACTTGTTTTAAATTGTTTGTAAGTAGGGCATGACATGCAAAAGTCACCTTCTCATGGGTCTTGCTTCCTAAGTATGTAATGTCTAGTCTCGCGTGACATCAAAGTGTCTCTCCAAGATAATCACGTCTTGACCCAAAATATTTTTCTATAATATATATATATGTAGAGAGAGAGAGAGGGAGAGTGAAAATCTGTATACTGTATTTAATTAAAACATTTACAGTTTATAGTTTTACATATATATGTACAACATAATGTATGTGTTTGTGTATCTTGCTTTTAAAAATTTGTCACTCCTCATATATTGAATGTGCGATCTTTGAATACCGCTAATCCATGTATTTGGTGTCACAGTAGGGGGCAGTATCGCTCCCTTGAATCCTCAGGTACCACGCCAAACACCTGGTAAAAGTGCCACAATTATTCTTTTTATTATAATAATAACGTGCACCAAGCACCCTCCACTCCACACTATTCATAAATACACAATAAACACAATCAATAATCCAATCTTCCAGCTCCCAGACGCGTTGCCCTCCTACCACCCAGCTCAGCTCACCGTCTGGGAGCTCCCATAATCCTTTTATAGTTCCTGAGCCGGAAGTGTTTCTTCATCCTGAAGAATTCCCTATCACTTCTGGGTCAGATAAAAGTCCCATTTTTTACCCCGGAAGTACATCATCCCTTCCGCTCATGTGACTTGGAAGTACTTTTGGGGCATAGGGCAAAAAGAAGTCTTTGGTCCTCCCTGCAGCTTCCTCTTGCAGCACCTGTGGTATCCAGTAGGGCTGAGGATAAAAACTACAAAGTCCATGATTCCCTGCTGGTCTTTGGGGCACCTCCATACTGTAGGGAGGGCTCCATCTGGTGGTTTGGGGGACTTGGCTGGGATAAACTGCTGGGCATAGTCCACATTGGCCTTTGCCATTTTCGAATGATGCCTCCCCATTATATTATAATAAGTGATATAATTTCATTTAGTGACTGACACCATTTCATATTAACAGCAAATGCTTTACAAGTTTCTGTAATGACACGCTAGATAACATAAAATTACAGATTTAGCAGTCAGCCTACAAATCTAGTAGCAGTGCATCACATCGTGCCTCCCCTACCTTTTAGATAGATAGATAGATACTTTATTAATCCCAAGGAGAAAGTCAATTAAAAACTGACGATAGAATGGCAGATCTTACCTCTGACATTCAAAATCAAAAACTATCTGTTTGTTGAAAAACTCACTTGCAGTGGTTGCAAATCCCATAATGGGCATAATTAATTCATCGTTAGTAAGTAGCACTGCCCCTAATTCCTTCAAAACAACTATTAGAATCAAATTCAAAGTCTAACTTACCTTGTCTTTCTAAAGTTTTAGAGAAGATTACAACCATACAAATTAAATTATATTCTTTTTCTATATAAATCCAGTCTTGATGAGGAATTCCTAATTGGATTTTGGGTTCACAGCAAATAAAGTGTTTATCTTGTGATAAATTATACTATAATTAGCTCTGATGCTGAAAAGGCTTTAGATGTTATGCCTTTTGAACTTAAGTGCAGCTTTTTACATTGTAAGTCACACCACAAGGCACAAACTTGAGAATTTAGGTGACCTATCAACTAATTTGAAACTGTGTGAATCCATCCGGCATTTAAGTGTTATTTTTAACCATTCAATATTACATATCTGTCTAAAACATGATTTCTCCATCTCAGAAATATTGCAAAATGATGACGTTTTGTGCACGATCTCAAAAAGCTTTGCTTTTTCTAGAAGACCTAATAATACATAATAAATTTCTTTCATTATGTTTTTATGGGGGGATTGGGGGAAATGAGTTCATTACAAAACAAGGCAGCAGCCTGGTAGGGTCACAGATATCTCCAAAAAAGCAGGAATACTCAGCGCTTGCTCGAGTTCAATTAAGAAAACAGCTAAATGTCCGTTGAATGCTGTTTGGGGTCTCTGATTGCTGATTATTTTGCATTAACAATAATGATTTAAGTTGCTGGAAGTAAAGTATCTAAATGCTTTGTTTTTCTTCTTCCTCACTTGTTGGGTTCACATTCAGATCTTGGTTTATTCTTCACATATCTATATTGGAACAGAAAGAGAAGACAACAATAAAGAGTTGGGCTGCCAAGAGAGCAACCCAATATATTTGGAGGCAGCGAGATTAAAAAAAAAAACACACAAATATTGTGGAGTCGTCTCTGCAGACGTGAGTTCAAGACAGAACTGTCCCAAAATGGTGGAGCCTCTGGTTTGGGCCCTTCTGACAAGAAGAGGTGGGCCCAAATGAACAGTCAACCGAAGTGATGTCAAAGGTGTCCTAGCCATCAATCAATCGGTCTGAAAAGAGAGGAAGAGAGAGGGGCATTAAGACACAGCATCAACCGCTGGAGTGGCAATTGAATTGCAGTCACTAGGGCCCTTCAGCTGTCCCCTATACGCACACGTGGGACAATAAAAAAAAATGCCTGTACGTACTATATACAATCCTCCACCCTTTGACCAATATGAACCAAATTTTACATAGTTGCTCTCCTGGACTATGCAAACAAGACAGACTCTTTTGGTATCCCTAATTCTGACCCTGTGTACTACAGTTTGAATACCATTGCCATCTGCTGTCTTAGGCCAAGTATTACAATTCTACACCTTTTGACTGTTCTGGTCCAAATTTTGCATAACTGATTTCTAGGATCATACACACAAGATTACAATGCAACCTCAGGTTACGAATGTCTTGGAACACGTACAAATCGAGTTCCGACCAAAAAGTTTGACAAACTTTTGCATCTGTTCACGACCACACACGTGGGTTTCGAACTAGCCAGTTTCCCTTCCATTTCGTACGCGCCGATGATTTCCGCACGTGTTGTGTCTCTCCCTGTAATGTACATTGTTCTCGGTCAGATGTGTGTGCATTCGCTGTGAACTCTTTGTGCTCTATTTCGTGTGCTTTTGCATTAATTTTGCAATTAACCATGGCCTCTAAGCAAATGAAGAGTGGTAGTGTTGGTGAGAGGAAAGGTTTGAAGAAAATTGAAACTGAATTAAAGAAAGAAATTATTGAAAAATATGAGCGTGGCGTTCGTGTTACTGATCTTGCCACTGAGTACAAGAAGTCAAAAGCTACGATTTCGACTTCTAAAGCAGAAAGAGGCCATTAAAGCAGCTGATGTTGCAAAAGGAGTTACAGTGTTAACCAAGCAGAGGCCTCAAGTGCTGGAAGAGGTGGAAAAACTGTTGCTAGTGTGGTTGAACGAAAAGCAAATTGCAGGAGAAAGCGTAAGCGAGGCGATGTTATGTGAGAAAACCACTTCTTCTACGAGTGACTAATTCTTCCTCTTCACTTCCTTGAAGCCAGAACTTGACTCATGCAAGGTTAAGTTTTCTTGGTTGTTTATGGTTAGTTTTTGAATAAATTAAGGATTTTTCACATTTTAATTTTTTTCCCTGTGCTTAAAACTCATAAAAAAGTGTTGTGGTTCATAAGGCTATAGCATGAACTCTTGCAATGTTAGTTTTCTCTGTTCAAGGTTTTCTCAGTGTTATTCAAGGTTTTTACATTTTGTTTACTATTACACTGTGCATTCTATGGTATAATTAACTATTTTTGTGCTTAAAAATCTTTAAAAAAATATATTTACATACAGTTCGTACGGTCTGGAACAGATTAATTGTATTTACATACTATCCTATGGGGGAAATTAGTTCGGGTTATGACCAAATCGGGTTGCGACCAGAGTTTTGGAACGAATTTCAGTCGTGAACCGAGGTTCCACTGTACTTTGAAAACCAAAATTTTGAGGAGGGTCCCAGTTTATCATTACTTACCTGTACAGCAGTGCATGCTATTTCCATCTACTTTAATATAAAAAGGAGTATCATGCACATTTGTAGGGGAGTGTTGGGTGAGGCTTGATCGAGAGTGGAAGTGCAGCAAAACACAAAAGAGAATCAAATGGTTGTTGTGTAATGGTTTGTCTTCTTGTCTTCATAATGCGGGCACTTCAAACGAGTGCCACTTGAAGCCCATATGGTGCACTACACAGAACAGGGGGGCACTTTCGGTATCTGGAATGGCAGTTACCAAAACAGCATCCCTCTGTCACCATAGTGCAGGCAGAAGGTAAGGAATCCAGATTGTGTGCCACTTAACTTACTTTCATAAATGGCACTCCTCAGGTGATGCCACCCTAGGCGGTCACCTATGTTGCCTAATTCTTTGTTGGCTTTACTTCTTAATTAAATCTCTGCAAACTGTCTATCTTGAACTAACAGGATGAGTCAGACATGACAACATGTATGGTTACAACACAATTATGGAATCTAATCAGATCTTAAAAGACCAAATTCTCAATTTACAAGTGCAGAGACATTGATAGAGAGGCAGTGTAGATGATGGATGTGACAGCTTGCAATAACAGCAGGGGCACCATTTAAAAAACACTAAACGTTTGCTTTCTTTTCTTAACCCATTCTACAAATACACCTGGACAATGCTGGGTACTTTGGATATTTTCATATAACAGGCACTATATTTTATGAAATTTGATGTTTAAATTTTGACATAAGAATTTTTTAGTGAATGAAGGCAATACATAACATATTTTTAAAACAAGGAAGCATCCATATGATTTCTATTTTTCCCTATAGATGGATGCGCACTTGTTTTACGAAAGTTAGGATTTTCACCAATATTATCTGCTCAGTCCAAGATCTTAAACCCATAATAACAGAAATCTAGTACTTTTGCAACGGACAGGCAACATGCTAAAGGAGACTCCTAGTGGTTGTGCACGTCTCTAAATGTATCCCGCTAATAACTCGTCTCTCTCTTTCTATCTGGAGTGGCCGTAGGACCACATTACTTTTTAACCAGAGTCATCTTCCTGCTCCACAACCTGCTAGCTCCAGGACTGACAAACCAGAAGAGGATAAATCTCTTTGTTCTCTCTAATAATGCCGTCCTTCTTAAGACACATGTTTGCAAATGCCTGTGTTGTGCTGCATAAACCAGCAAAATTCCTGGGATAGAACAAACTTGGGTTCCTTTGGAATCTTGACAGTGCTTTTCAATGTGGTGCATGCAGCTTCACAAACTTCTTCTCTAGAAAGAAAGAGATTGTGACATGTAATGAAAAAAAAACAACCAGGTCTTGGTGTTTGAGACCTGTGCACAATATAACTATTTATCTTTCAGTACAAGGACTGATAGATGGAAATTTCAGGTACAGTCTAATTTAGAAATTTAGCTATTAAAAGATATGAACTTACTGTATGTTAATGCACCACAGACTAGCTATAGTCTACTCCTATTTCTCCTGCATTGAAATCCAAATATCAGAGAGCCAGAATACCCCAATGGCAATTTGTTTGGAGGTGCTTTAGATTGAGTGTGTGGGAAATTTATATTTTAAACTAAGAAATTAAATGTTATGTGTATAATATGACACATAAAAAGTCATATTAAGCAAATGTTGCGGTGACTGATAGAGATTTAGAGCCCATTCACACTTTAGGGATGTAAATTTCCAGCATTTGTCTGGCATTTTTCATGCCTTTAACAGTAGTTTTCAAGCGTTTTTAAAATGTTTTTCAGGCTTTATTTGGTTTTGGCCATTATCAGGTGTGTTTCAGGTGTCAGGGATGCCAGGGGCAACGACCCGGCCGGGACGCCTTGAGGGACCGGAAGAGGGTCTACGCCCACCATGGATCACGTGGGGGCCGCCATCCTGGTTGGTTTGGGGGCCACGGGTAGAGGGCTTGGAAGCCCTGTAGGGACCCGTGGTCATCGCCAGGGTGCGCCCCAATGCCTTGGGGACCCTGGACCTCAGCACTTCCGCCACACCAGGAAGTACTGGGGGGAAGAGGAGCAGGGACACCCGGAGAGCTTCCTCCACACTGGGGCGTGTCCAGGGAGGAGTGCCGGGAAACACCTGGAGCCCATCCGGGATGAAATAAAAGGGGCCGTCTCCCTTCATTCGAGGTTGGAGTCGGGTGAAAGTAGGACAAATCAGGAGAGGAGAGTGGAGGCGGCCCGAAGACAAGGCATTGTGTGGCCAGGACTGTGTAGGGGTTTGTGTGCACTGACTTTATTATTGTAAATACTTGTAAATAAACGTGTGGTGGTGATGAACAACATGTCTGCCTGTCTGTGTCCGGGCCCCGTCCACACAGGTCTTTTCCACCATTATTCAAGAATTTTTCATATGTTTTCAAAGAAACATTTTGTACAGAAAATATGATTGACATTATTTTCTTTTGCCATTTTGTGGATTCTGAGGTGAACTGCTTTTGTGAGGAGATTGCTATGACTCTAGAATGTCTTCTATAATGTTAAGTGCTTTTCATCCTGGTCATCAAATACTGAAGTGAAGCTCTTGTCAGCATTGTGAGTGCAGATATTGGGTTCACCTGGTTTTGCAGGAAAGGGAATCTAGGGGACAATATTGGAGTTTTAATGAAGAACTCAGACAGCACTCTAAAAAATTCCAGGATTATACACAAGTTTCGATAAGCATGTAAGTATAATGATATGAGATTGAATCTTTATGATATGTAAAAAAGCTTATTTATACCACTCAAGAAAAAACAAAATCTTTATATTATTTCGCAAAATAAATTGCCCATTACTGTCAGTGCAACTTTGTGCAAGCACTTGCATAACATGCAATCAAGCGGAAAAAACTGAACAGGCATTATATTCATATATTATATGTACAGTGGTGTGAAAAACTATTTGCCCCCTTCCTGATTTCTTATTCTTTTGCATGTTTGTCACACAAAATGTTTCTGATCATCAAACACATTAACTATAAGTCAAATGTAACACAAGTAAACACAAAATGCAGTTTTTAAATGATGGTTTTATTATTTAGGGAGAAAAAATCCAAACCTACATGGCCCTGTGTGAAAAAGTAATTGCCCCCTTGTTAAAAAATAACCTAACTGTGGTGTATCACACCTGAGTTCAATTTCCGTAGCCACCCCAGGCTTGATTACTGCCACACCTGTTTCAATCAAGAAATCACTTAAATAGGAGCTGCTTGACACAGAGAAGTAGACCAAAAGCACCTCAAAAGCTAGACATCATGCCAAGATCCAAAGAAATTCAGGAACAAATGAGAATAGAAGTAATTGAGATCTATCAGTCTGGTAAAGGTTATAAAGCCATTTCTAAAGCTTTGGGACTCCAGCGAACCACAGTAAGAGCCATTATCCACAAATGGCAAAATCATGGAACAGTGGTGAACCTTCCCAGGAGTGGCCGGCCGACCAAAATTACTCCAAGAGCACAGAAACGACTCATCCGAGAGGTCACAAAAGACCCCAGGACAACATCTAAAGAACTGCAGGCCTCACTTTCCTCAATTAAGGTCAGTGTTCACGACTCCACCATAAGAAAGAGACTGGGCAAAAACGGCCTGCATGGCAGATTTCCAAGACGCAAACCACTGTTAAGCAAAAAGAACATTAGGGCTCGTCTCAATTTCTAAGAAACATCTCAATGATTGCCAAGACTTTTGGGAAAATACCTTGTGGACTGATGAGACAAAAGTTGAACTTTTTGGAAGGCAAATGTCCGTTACATCTGGCGTAAAAGGAACACAGCATTTCAGAAAAGAACATCATACCAACAGTAAAATATGGTGATGGTAGTGTGATGGTCTGGGGTTGTTTTGCTGCTTCAGGACCTGGAAGGCTTGCTGTGATAGATGGAACCATGAATTCTACTGTCTACCAAAAACCCTGAAGGAGAATGTCCGGCCATCTGTTCGTCAACTCAAGCTGAAGCGATCTTGGGTGCTGCAACAGGACAATGACCGAAAACACAACAGCAAATCCACCTCTGAATGGCTGAAGAAAAACAAAATGAAGACTTTGGAGTGGCCTAGTCAAAGTCCTGACCTGAATCCAATTGAGATGCTATGGCATGACCTTATAAAGGCGGTTCATGCTAGAAAGCCCTCAAATAAAGTTGAATTACAACAATTCTGCAAAGATGAGTTCGGCCAAAATTCCTCCAGAGCGCTGTAAAAGACTCATTACAAATTATCGCAAACGCTTGATTGCAGTTATTGCTGCTAAGGGTGGCCCAACCAGTTATTAGGTTCAGGGGGCAATTACTTTTTCACACAGGGACATGTAGGTTTGGATTTTTTCTCCCTAAATAATAAAACCATCATTTAAAAATTGCATTTTGTGTTTACTTGTGTTATATTTGACTAATGGTTAAATGTGTTTGATGATCAGAAACATTTTGTGTGACAAACATGCAAAAGAATAAGAAATCAGGAAGGGGGCAAATAGTTTTTCACACCACTGTATATGCAGTATATATTTATATTAAAAATTGCCTGCTGTTATCGGTGTAGCATTGTGCAAGTGCGTGATCTGGACATCTAGTGACAGCTAGTGAGCTAGTGTACATAAAATGTAACACAGTGAAAAAAATTCATCAGGCATTATATTCATATACATTTAATCCTGCTTGTGCTGAAGTGTACATTAATTCTAACAGTTTAGGGTCACAGGAAGCCAGTGATTATTCCAGCAGCACATGGGTGCAAACAGGGTATACGGTATGCCAGGACTTTGCAGGGTTCAAACAAACAACCAATCACAAAAGATTATACTACATGTAATCCAGTAACAGAAACCTATTAATAATACTTGTTTAGTCTGAATATAGTAATTTTATATAGATATTTTGAATCGGTTCAATCCAGAAATGCATGGGCCGAGCATGTAAACCTCATACAGTTGGCACTGAAAGGCAGGAATGACAGCTGTGTACCACCACTCTGCCTATATGTTGAAATATCTTTACTAAAATGACTAAACTTCAGCTTGATTAAAACTAAACGTAAACATAACCAAACAAACCAAATGATATGAAAGCTGATATTAAAAAGTAACTAAATTCTACTCCCCTACAGTCTTGCAAGTCTTTCTACAGTACACAATACTGGACATTTTACTAATGTGGAGATACAAAAGCAGTTAAACCTTGTAGATTGAAACATTACATAATAAAATATGAATAATTCTTTTAAAATTACCCAAATTATATTTTAAAAGAATCTTACTCCTTTGCAGGTACCCATACACATATTAAACACTTATTAAACCTTGTATGAGGAAAAATTAGAAAATAAAAGCAAGCACCACTTCTACCACTGCCCAAATCAAGATATAGTAGAAAACTAAATATTTTAACTGGTAGGCATCTTTAATGCTAAGAGGTTGATTCAGGCCAGAATTTTTGAAAAGTTAAATTTTTTTTAAAGCCTTTCCAAAATCAGTGCAATTGTAAAATATGTAAAAAAAACTATATCATTGGGTTGAATGCAGAATTAAAGAAAGTTCGTTCTAGCAAAAATGTGTATGTTTCTTTTGAAAAACCTAAATCAGTAAAAGTGCTAAGTAAATAATAAAGATACACAATCAACAGCATCATTTAAAAACACAAATGACAATGTTTACAGTTTCATCAGTTATATGCTAAGTTTTTTGTAATCCTTGCATTCTTCTCAGATCTCTAAACCCTCCTTGCATCATTATGCTCTCCATTGCTTTAGCATCCCTTTTTGCAACAATACAGATTTTAGCATACAGGCCAAATATGATTAAAAACTGAAGGAAAAAATGTTATATAAATCAAATGTAAAAAATTAATAAAACATTTACTTTATGCTTAGTGCAACTTGCAGAAGAAATCATACAGGTAATGAAAAGCATTACAAAAACAGAGAACATTGACCAAATCCACACATTAATCACCAAAATCAAAATGACTTTAAATGTCACTTTCACAGAGTAAAACAGAAGATGGCAAACATCTTAATAACGGTCACCACCAAGAAGGATATTGTGATAATGTCTTTGGTTTATATTTTATTTTTTTTATTTTTTTGTCAATTTAATGCATGCTTTTCCTTTTTTACAGTTGTTGTGGTTCTTTAACTTCCTATATGGGTTTCATATCTTAGATTATAATTGTAATAATGTTTTGCTAATCCTTATTATCATTATATCGCATTTTATTTTGTTTGTGTTCTGTTAAATTTTTATACTTATTGTACTTCTTTTATTTGATTCCCTGCTTATTTTACTTGTTTACATTTTATTCATCATAAGCAGGCTAAAAAATAACAACTAAGACCTTGAGTTTGCTCTCTTTTTTATTGCTCTTCTCCTTTCTTCACAAACATTTGGATCAAATTTTTGAATATCAGTTTGTTTCTTGTTTGTTCTTGAATTGTTGCTGTCTTGTGATTTATGACCTTTTATATATTTCTGCCTATACTTTCTTATACTATTTTTAGTATTTTTGGTGTAATAAATTGGTGTTTGTTTTGTATTTGGGCTTGTTTGAATTTGTTGAAGTAATTTTCAACTAATCACTAAAATTATCCAACCTGCTTTATCCTAACTACAGGGTCACATGGGTCTGCTGGAGCCAATCCCAGCGCGCAAGGCAGGAAATAAACCCCATGCAGGGCGCCAGCCCACCACAGGATGCGTGTGCACACTAGGGACAATTTAGAATCACCAATCCTTCATGTCTTTGAACTGTGGGAGGAAACCGGAGCAAACCCACGCAGACACAGGGAGAACATGCAAACTCCACGCAGGGAGAACCCGGGAGGCCAACCCGGGTCTCCTAACTGCGAGGCAGCAGCGCTACCCACTGTGCCACCATGCCGCCATCACTTAACCTATTATTTAATTCACTTAGGAGCTCACAGTCCAATTTTTCAGTTCTGTCTATCTATCTATCTATCTATCTATCTATCTATCTATCTATCTATCTATCTATCTATCTATCTATCTATAAACCAGAATAATAAAAAATAGTAAATAAACAAGTAATAAGTGAATAGCCTAATTGCAAATCATTACAATTTTCAGTTCTTCTTGAAGCTAATGAATGAACTTACTTTTCAAGATTGTGTAGATTTATAAATGGTCTTAATTTTGCAATATGGAGAAAGCAGAAAAAAATGAGACGACTAAAGCTTATAGTGCAGGCTACTTAATAACTTGCAAACTAAGGTATGGGCTGATACTTTTCTGTGGCTGCAGATTTTTCTTCTCTTAGCTTGAATTGCAATACCTCTTCTATTCACAAGATGGAGTAGTGAACTGTGGAACAAATCTATCCTATGTACAGTATGCTTTTACTTGTGTCATCAGTGACTCAGTCACCACAGTTCTATTAGCAGATAAGTCTGTTCACAGTATCACATGCAGAATAAATACTCTTTCTATGAATAAAAGGAATGGTTTGTTTTTGTTGGTGGCTTGCCTGCGATTTGGAGTCATGCTTCATTGCTGAGCAACATTGATAAGACTTTAAAGCAGTAAAATATTAGTAAAAGAGAAAACCAAAGAATTCATATTTCGACAGTCAAGCAAAACTTTACATCTTTACATTACATTTTTCAAGCCAGACTTTTAATATTTGCAGAAGCCAGTTAAAATCTGCATGCGGTTACTTGGCACTACTAATAACATGCTTTACTTGAAGTCTACATGCATGCATTTTAAACAGGAAAAATACTGTGCAAATAAAAATAGCGCAAAGATAAAATGCAATCAATGTATACTATTACAAAGAAAATGAACTACAGAAGCCCAAAGTTGAAAAAATCGCAAGGTTTTTTTATTCCTTATTTTCAACCTAATAATTTATATGTACATAAAATTAGACTAAGAATTAGAAATGTGCACTTGTGGGTTAGTTAATTATGATGTAATTATGTTGTATCTGTGACTTTGACAAGGTCAGGGTGCTTTGCTTCATTGCCACTTCATTCATAACCAATGCATTAAGCAAGCATTCATATCTATACAAGAGTTTATTGTTATTTTTATTGGCTTCCATAATCCAATTCAGTTTGAGGTACAGAAACTTTGAATGCATATCAGAAACCAACCTTTATCAAGAAAGTGCCCCATTGCCGGACATTCATGGAACTAGTTTCAAATTTTCCTTTTGAATAAAGGAGACACCAAAGAAAATCAACAGCAGAATGTGCAGATTCTACACATGCGTAAGTCAAGGTTAGAAAGTAAGAATCTGGAGAAATGAGGCAGCAGGGCTAACCACATCCCAAAGATATGTAGGTTAGGTTGGTTGGTGACCCTAAATTGGTTCAGTATGAGTGTTTGGGTGTCATGCAGTGGGCTGGTGACCTGTCCAAGGTTGGGTCCTATGCTTGATTCAATGTTTCTGAGAATGACTGCGCCCACTGCCCTTAGCCCGTGCAAACACACTATAGTTGCATATTTGGTTTCAGAAAATTAATTAATATTTTGGGGCATTATGTTTTTGACTTGTGCATTATTAATACTTTTGGCAAATGTTTGGGGATTTGTCCCTATTTATATTCTGATGTAATGTAATGGTTCTGTTTTTAAAAGGTTGTATGGTCCTGAATGTTTAACCTTTCACCTGTCCATCCATTTTCTGATCTTTTATAAATTAGTTTTATGGCTACAGTGAGCATAAGCAATGCCAGTGGCATAAAATAAAATGAAACAACCCATCACAGTACACAAACACAAAAATAATGCCAATTATAATTTTGATCAATAACTTTGTATAGCCGTGAGGTCAGAAACATGCAATTACTGAGGTCTTTGAGTAGTGAGAATAGCGATATATAAACGCTAAGAATTATTAGTTTTGTTAACACCAAATATATAGATTTGCATTCATTTTTGTTTGAATTAAGTCAGATGCACATAATTTAAATAATTTCAGTTACATTTTTGACAGGCAACACTGTAGAATAGACATTCAGAAACATTAACAAACTGTCATTTTCATATTCATTCTTACTATTATGTTATAGTTGTCATATTATTGTTAAGTTGAAAAGGCTGAAACTCTATTAATTATGTTTATTAATGGAAGTAGCAGATTACTAAATGTGAACTATTGAGTTACTAACAATAGTTTAATAAAAAATACTTACCTAAACAGAAGGAGGACAGGAGAGAATTAAGGGTGTTTTAGAATGTCAGATTTGATGCTATAATAAGAACATTAGAACACTCTAGAAGAGAACAGCTCACCTGTCCTATCCACTTATTTCTTCCAAGAAAACATCAAGTCGAGTTTTGAAAGTCCCTAACGTCTTACTGTCTACAACACTACTTGGTAGCTTATTCCAAGTGTCAATCGTTCTTTGTGTAAAGAAAAACTTCACAATGTTTGTGCGAAATTTACCCTTAACAAGTTTCCAGCTGTGTCCCCATGTTCTTGATAAACTCATTTTAAAATAACAGTCTTGATGCACTGTACTAATTCCTTTCATAATTTTAAACACTTCAATCATGTCACATCTTAATCTTCTTTTGTTTAAACTGTATAGGCTCAGCTCTTTTAATCTTTCCTTATAATTCAACCCCTGTAGCCCTGGAATCAGCCTAGTCGCTCTTCTCTGGACCTTTTCTAGTGCTGCTATGTCCTTTTTGTAGCCTGGAAACTAAAACTGCACACAGTACTCAAGATGAGGCCTCACCAGTGCATTATAAAGGTTGAGCATAACCTCCTTGGACTCGTACTCCACACATTGTGTGATTAAACCTAACATTTTGTTAGCCTTCTTAATGGCTTCTGAACACTGTCTGGAAGTCGATAGCTTGGAGTCCACTATGACTCCTAAATCCTTCTCATAAGGTGTACTCTCGATTTTCCGACCAGCCATTGTGTAATCAAACCTAACATTTTTACTTCCTATGTGTAATACTTTACATTTACTGACATTAAATTTCATCTGCCACAAATTTGCCCAAGCCTGTATGCTATCCAAGTCCTTCTGTAATGATATAACAGATTCCAAATTATCTGCTAATCCACCTATCTTGGTATCATCTGCAAACTTAACCAGTATGTTACTTATATCCCTATCTAAATCATTTATATTGTCACACACGTGCGAGTTGGAGGCAGTCAAAGAGCCTAAAGGTGAGTGAAATCTCGCGAGCCAAGGGTTTATCACGTGGTACTTACCTAAATCTCTTTCTACCTACAGAAAACTGGAAGAAAAATAAACCCATCCATTTTCAGTTCCAAAATGGCTGTGATGATGTCACTTCCGGTTCCAATCCGATGACGTCACTTCCGGCTTCACACTCAACTACTCCAGTCCACTCACTCTACTCCGTGGTCCCGCCTCCAATCGTCACTTCCTGCCAACCATTTCCTCTCCCATCATCCCATCTGTTATTGAAACGCCATTTTGTTACAGTGTTTCATTCATTCTGTACTGGAAAGTCATTTTGAATCAACCTTATTTTCATTTTGTCTGGACGACAATATATGGGGACGATCCCCAAATCTTTTTCTATTTTGAAAGACTCTTTATTTATTACAATTGGCGTAGTCGACAGGATTCTTGTTCATTATGACTGAAGAACAGGACCTCAATACTGTACTGAATACTATCATGGGCGATCTCCAAACTCTGAAGATTCAGATGGGGGAAACTAGGACCCAATTAACCGAAACCGAGGCTCGTTCCTGTGCTGGTGTACGGACAGAGGTGGCTCGGTCACAGCCAATTCAGTTAACCACCTTGACTGAATCAGATGACATCGAGTCTTATTTTTTGATATTTGAATGTACCGCTAAGCGGAACGCTTGACCGAGGTCGGAGTGGGCGTACCTACTGGCTCCCTATTTGAAGGGAATGGCGCAGAGGGCCTACTACGACTTAACTGTGGAGCAGGCAGCCGATTATGATGCTCTCAAATTGGAGGTGTTCAAGCGCTACGGAGTTTCACCGGAACAACAGGCGAGAGAGTGGAAGGAGTGGCAATTTCATCCTGAAAGGCCGTTGAGAACTCAGGGCTTTGAAGCCTGGGGAAAGGTGTGTCGCTGGCTATGGCCCGACATCAACTCCTCCCACAAAATGGCCGAGTTCCTTGCATGCGAAACATTCGTACATGCCCTCCCTGACCAAATTGAGTGTCAACTTCGCCAGATACCCAGAAGGTCTAAAGCTCCTCTTATTCCCCTTCCCCTTATTGACATCCCGTTTGAACGAGTTGGTATCGATCTCGTTGGTCCATTAGAACCCTCGTTAAAAGGTTTTAGATATATTTTAGTTCTAGTAGATTATGCCACTCGCTTTCCAGAAGCTGTTCCGTTGTGCTCAGCTAATTCAAAAAATATCGCACGGGAATTGGTATGGATATTCGCGCGTGTTGGGATCCCCAAGGAGGTCTTAACAGATCAAGGGACTCCTTTCACTTCAGAAACGTTCAGGGAAGTGGCCAAATTACTCAGGATAAAACATCTAAAAACAACGGTTTATCATCCCCAAACTGATGGATTAGTTGAACGTTTTAATCAGACATTAAAACAGATGTTACGCAAGGTAGTTAACGAGGACGGAAGAAACTGGGATCAGTTGCTTCCTCTCGTTTTGTTTGCCTACCGGGAAGTCCCTCAAACCTCAACAGGGTTTTCTCCGTTTGAATTATTATATGGAAGGCAACCCATGGGGCTTTTGGACATGTTAAAAGAAGGATGGGAGGAGGAGGTACTCCCTACTTCAAATATTCTTGAATATATCGCGCAATTACGCAATAGACTAGAGAAAATCAGACCGATCCTAAAAGAGAATTTAGGAAAAGCACAAGCAGCACAGTCACGTTATCATAATAGAAACACCACCATTCAGGAATTTGTCCCGGGTGATCTTGTTATGGTATTAGTCCCAACCTCCCATTATAAATTGTTAAATCATTGTCAAAGACCTTATGAAATTAAAGAAAGAAAAGGTCTCGTCGACTATTTAGTTAAACAACCTAATCATTGACCGAGCGAAAGAGTATATCATATCAACTTGCTGAAACCGTGGAAGAAAAAGGGAACCCTCCTCCAGACAGCCTAGTTCACTTTTTATGTCCTGTGCCAAACTTAATTATGGTTACGATTTGACACCAGAACAGCGACAAGATCTCGAAAAGGCTATCTTGTCTGTACCTGAGGTGGTGGATGAATTACCTGGATGTACTGCGTTGATTGCGTTCGATATTATTACGGACCCTGGAGTGATTGTCAGGGAGAGACCAATTTTTTTTGTTATTTATTTATTTTGTTTTCTTATTGTGTCTTTTATTTTTCTATTCTTTATTATGTAAAGCACTTTGAGCTACTGTTTGTATGAAAATGTGCTATATAAATAAATGTTGTTGTTACCTTATTTTTGATACTTCTAGCATTAAGGCAAGCTATTTTTAATGTGTTACTCCTTCTACATTTAAATGTTTACTTAGAATTTACATTACTATGCATTTTTATTTCTACACCATTGTTTGTTCTTCAATGTATAGATCTACACCTGGCCTGTCCTAAACTCCCTGCCCCCTCATTCCCTAGTTTAAACAATCCTTGACTAGCCTACACATATGCCTCACCAATACGTTGGTGCCCCTCCAGTTCAGATGTAACCCATCTCGGCGGAACAGGTCCCATCTGTTCCAAAAGGAGTCCCAATGCCCCATAAATCTATACCCTTCTACCCTGCACCAAGATTTGAGCCACGTGTTAAGCCTTCTGATCTCCTCAATCTTACCTTGACTGGTGCGTGGCACAGGCAGAACTTTGGAGAAGACTACCTTGTCAGTTCTGCTCCTCAGCTTGGCACCTAACTCTTTGAATTTGGATTGCAGAACTGACAGACTGCACTTTTGTATGTCATTTGTTCCAACATGGACTTTGACAACTGGATCCACTACCACTCTGGCCAAGAGCCTATCCACCCTTCCAGGGAGGTCTCACACCTGTGCTCCCGGAAGGCAACACACCGTGTGAGACACCTGCGCTTCAATCCCCCTAATGATTGAGTCCCGAACTATCACTAACTCTTTTTTTTTTGGGTACTGGTTTGAAGGTGGCCCGTTGGGGCTCCTTATCCCTGCCTACCACCTCAGAATGATCAGAGACCCCGTCCAGCTCAGCAAGGCCATGATAACAGTTTGACACTTCTAAATCTGGGGTTGATGCCCCGGACAGATTGCACCCGTTACCTTATGCCTTGTGACCATGGCCCACCTATTCCTACCTGTCTGGTCTGGAATCTCCTCCCACGTCACCTTGGGGGTGCACACTATCTCTCTAAAGGACACCTGGGCCAAGTCAGTCAATTCTCTATTACAACGCAGGTCAGCCAACTCCTCCTCCAGTTCAGGGACCCTGAGCTCGAGGTGCTGGATCAGCTGGCATCTCGTGCAGATGTAGCCCTCATAGACAACTGGCTCTTCCAAACCATCATCTAAAAAGTCCAACATCTAACAGGACTTGCATTGCACTGGCCTCATTATTAAAATTTGATTTGGGATTACTAAACTGCCTTAATTTTTTTTCTTCTTACAATTAAATTTCTTCTTTTTTCAGCTGCTACTTAACGTAAATGGTAACACTAAGATCTGCTACTGATATTTTACCCCTTTTCCCCTTAAGCTCCTGTACTGTTCTCCCTCTCAGCTGCCTGCTATTTGTCTTTCTATGAGGTTAACTTTACTTTTCTCTGTCTCTTCTCCTTTCTTTGTGCTCCTCTTACTTATAAGCTCTCCACTCGCACTGTTTTTATTACCCGTATTAATGAACCCTTACGCTGTCGCCCACTTAACAGTTCTACCTCTGGACCACTAAGGACAGGGTAAAATGATAATGTTTTACCTGATTTTTGTACTTATTTATATTTTCAAAGACAAAAATCTAGCATTTGGTCTTTTGAAACAAATAGCACATTTGGCCTGCCTACGTTAAGCACAAATGGCAAGATATGCATCTCAAATAGTGCTATAACACTGATCCAGAGTTTTCTTTCTCTCCAGCTGTACATTTCACCAGCTGTTCATATTTGGGAAGGTCATATGACAAGATATAGTTATTAAAGCACCCAAGATAATAACTGTTGCCTACAGATATTTATTTAATGCAGCTAAATGTTGCATTGCAATAGTGGTATTTGAGTGAGACGGCACATACTGTAAACTCCAATTAGAATGGCAGATGTGAATTCTCTGGTCAGGTAAAATGGTTTGCAATTAATTGTCAGAAATAAGGCTTCTTCTCAGCACTTCAGCATCTGTGCACCATGTGTTATTGAAGAAACACACTCCGCTACTGTTACTGTATGTTTATTGCATTGGTTAGAGCTTTGATCGGCTCTAAACATATTGTACCCAGGAAGGTTGAGGGCCTTGTCACAAGTTAAATCACACAATCAAGTCTCAGTACGTCTCAGTGAGTGAGCAGTTGTTTTAGAGCTTGTAAATAGTTGAAGTTCATCCACTTGAATGCACAACCTTTGGATGTTTGGAGAAACACACCCGGTAGTGATGGGCAAAAGCTGTGACTACTGAAATGGAGAAGAGTCCCAGCTCTGCTACTCGGCCTTCTACTGCAAGTCTTTTTACTCTTTGGCAGTGGCTGACCTCTTTCTCCTGTGTTGAGGGGCTCCCTTTTTAGCTCCTCTGTCACACTGAGGGCCCACCCGTGCATACTGTAGCTATGGTGAAGTCAAATTTGAAGCTAAAAACTTTGATGTCGAAATCAGAAAAGTCTTTGAAGATCTGATCGGCATTGAATGCCTTATTTGTAATAAATCAGTATGTGTGTAAGTTTAACAATAATCTACATTTATGAGGAAAAATAATAAAAATAACTGAGACAGGAACACTGTGTCACCTTCCTTTGGCACCATAATTTAACTTTATCTTTATATATATCTACTGTATATATGGAGCCTTATCAGTGGAGAGTAAAAGAGTCCAAACAATGAATTTCAAACACAGTTTTATTAGTTTGCAAGAATGAAGTCAAGAAAAAACAGTCTTGAATTTCAGTGTGTTGTATTTAAAAAAAAAAACTTTAATTATATATCTATTATTATTTACTTTTTAACTCTGCTCTTCAGTTTGTAAAATGAAATTACCTTCAAGCAATTAATTTATTATGTTACAGTACAGGACTCTGGATTTATGTATTATATTTTTATATGCACATTGTTAATAAAATCTAAAATATAAAAAGTTAAATTTACATTTATCAAGAATTGTGAATTTCATTAAAACAAATAAATATTAATTGTCCACATAAAATTGATGTGAATATATAAATGAGGCCATAATAACCATATAATTACATACATATACAATTAAAATTATAAATAAAAATAAACTATACAGTAAAAATAAAATTTATATCTGTTAAAGCTTTGCATATGGGCTGCAATTCTGTTTCACTCATCCTATGAGAGTCTTCCTCACTGAGCACTATGGACTTGTCCTGCCACTTATTAATGAGCATATCTTGATTTTCATATGAAGGACAAGCACAAAAACTGACAAAACTGGACAAGGTAAACATATGTGCTACGAGACCTTGAACTGGTGGCCATGTGCAGAGTAGTTTTAAGACTATTTTATTTAAAATGGATGGACAAATAAACAAAACCCAGTTTCCTTTTAACTTTTAATTCCAAATGAAATAGAAAATGTAAAACTCAGATAATATCACAATCAAAGTATTTACATTTTTTTTATTGCATGACAATAATAAGAATTTCAGTACAACAGCAGTAGGCGCCTTTAATGACCTTTTAAGATCTGATTTTTTTCAATCCCAGTTTCAATGAAACTAACAAAAGCATTTAGTTAAACATCCTCTCTGTCCAGAATTTGATATTTACCTTGAAAGTATTACTTTGTCAGCTTAGCAAGGGGAACTTAATTGTTTTTTCACCTTTAAATTATATGTATATATACAGACCTCAGACCTCACAATCAGACATCACACCCACACCTTGGCTAATTAGCTGTATGAAAGTCCTGAAGCATACAGCATTACTGACCAGCAGAACAGCAGCTGGCATCTGTCTCTGTGTGTGCATTTTTTTCTGTTAATCTGATTATAAAACTGTGTGACTTATTTTGGGCTCATGTTTCAAATATATCAGTATCATTTGGGCTTATTCAGGTCACAAGGTTTCAGTTTTAGGCTTTCATTTCATGCCCATACAAATGTCTGTTTGTGAATATTTTAATGCTTCTTAAGTTACACCCAAATTATCTGTTAAATAAAAATACAACATAAAAACTTTTCAACTGGGCTCAGAATTCAGTCAGATACTCTAATATCATACTAAAAAGTAGCTGCACATTTGAGCCACTGCCCATAAAAAAGGTCTCAACATGTCACTCTGTTGGAGTTCATACATTTGTGCTTCATTCAACAAAATCTGCATTTACAACGCACATTACACATTTGTGTTCCTGCACCAATATGACATAGTTTGGTGTTAGCACCTTTATGTTACTTGCATTCACAAGTGTCAATTGCTAGTGACAGCAGTGCAACGATATTTACAACAATAAAATGGCAGTGTGGTGTAGTGCTTAAGGCTATGGACTTCAAACCCTGAAGCTGTGGGTCCTAATCACGCTACTGACATTGTGTGTCCCTGAGCAAGTCACTTGACCCGCCAGTCCTCCAAATGGAAAACCAAAAGAAATGTAACCAATTATATCATAAATGTGTCAGCCAAATAAGTAAATGTGAAAAGAGGCCTGCGTTTTTCAAGCCATAGAAACGTCATCTCCATTAGAAATGTCCAGAACATCTCATGCAGCTAATGATGCAGATGCCATTTTAAAATGTTTGTGTGAACATGGGAAAGGTGCTATATAGTTGCAATCAAATTACTTGAAATCCCTACACTTAAATATTAACAAATGTACCTAAATACTTTGATGAGATAAAGAGTCAAGTGATAAAGTGAAACAAACTGTATGCATACAGAACAGTCTTGTGGTATATAATGTGCCACCAGGTGAATGGAAGCCGACGCTGTTCACATACCGCTTCATTTCTTGACTAGAGAGGAGCGTGTCTCTTAAATCAAGACAGACGAGTGGGACAACAGAGAATCAAAAACAAGGACAAGATAGGCTATGTATGCAGGCAAGTCGGCAGAACAGAGGCTATAATATAAGGTTTGTTTTAGAAATAAGCACTAGGATATGAATCATATCATTTACATTGACAGCAGAGTAAATAGCACCAGTGTCCACCAGAAAACTGAACTCTCAGTTAGCAGCATTAGCTTTAATCAGAAAAGCAAGCAGATATTAAGGAAGAAACCACAGTAACTGGACTAGCAAATTGCTATTCAGTTTTAGAGAAGGGGTCGAATAAGCAAAACAACTATTCAAATGACAAAATTGCATTGCATACAGGTTAGGTATCCTTATGTGAGTCTAATTGAAAGAAATGTTCTGTCATCTCCTAACATTATTTTCAGTGAAAGACTGCCAATCAGGTATGGATATAATTTCTTCTTTAATTTTTTACATATATTTCAAAAAGCAGTTGTTCATCATCCAATTTATGACAGTATATTCCAGAAAAAGAAATTAAAGCAAAAGATTATTGGTTTCTATTAACCAATTAAAAACTTAAAACACTTCCACCAAATGACAATTTCATTGGCCATCGACATAATTCCACTTATATTTCTGATAAAGCTTCAACCTTAACAAAATTCTATCACTTTCTTTGTAGACTCTTTCCTTTTTACTTTCAAAACACCGCACTAAAATTGTAGCTTTTGCTTAGACATTCATTCCCAACAATCAAAACTTTTATTATAGTTGAATTTTAGGCAACAGTTATAACAAACACAAATGATCCTCCAATAACAGCAGCACTTTAAACCAAAATATAATTTTTTATACATCACAATAATCCTCATACCCACCGAAATGTTTTATCTACTTAAATCATGTTTAAGGTTCAAATGTCATTTTTATTTTGCAGGCGCTACAGTACAGAAGTTCAAAAGCTATGTACACTGCCCGTTATTTCTATTTTAACCATAAGGCAATCTGAGACAGGCAAATCAATGTAATTGGTTTACATAATTAATTATTAAATAATTTTTCTCTGTAAGATACCATTAAATTTGTTTAACATAGTGAACTCTGAAAACAATCACAACTTTAAAACATCAAATTTCCTACTACTTCACTTCTTCTATTCTGAGTTTGCATTTTGTTTGACTTGTTTCTTTCATTAAGACGCTAGCTCTGCTGTCTGTGCCACTTCGTCAAGATAATTACAAAGTTTATAACTGATCACAACTTATCAGATCCCTGGAGGTTTTTAAACCCAAATTCAAGAACATATTCTTTCTACTCACCAGTACATCATTGCTACTCAAGGATTGATTGGAGTGCTACTTTGGCTGCAAGATTTCTTTCTAAACATTTTCTTAATTATTGACCAATAATTGCTGCTAATTAGCTTCTTTCCCCATCCTTTACTTGTTCTTTAGGATTCAGTTCTCTGAATGACTTCTGTTTTCCTTAAACGTTAGAAATGAACTGCGATGCAAGCCAACTGATGACCTGCTAAGTTTTTGCTTTAAACTACAACTAGTTTCACTCTGTCGTTCTAGCACAGCAGAAATTTCCAAAACTGCTGACGTTGTTGTTTTTTTTTCTTAGAGCACTGTCTGACTATTTTATGGCCCTGAGCCACTCAACCTTCTCCTTTCTTTATTTTCAGATATTGTATGATGGACAGAGGTTGCTGCTCATTTGTTGGCTCATTTTGTATCTCAATATTGTTTGGTTGCTAATTAAGGAAAGAAAGAAATAATTAATGTGAATGAGTCTTAAACAACAACTCAAATAAAATTAAGACAAAGAAGTTAATTAGCAGCAATAACTGGTCACTAATTAAGAAAATGGTTAGAATGAAAACCTGCAGCCACAGTAGCTCTCCAGGACTGGAGTTTCAGACCCCTGTTGTAAAGGGTCTAGAAAGCTGATCTTTAACTCTTGCATGCTGTTTCTCAAAAAGTTAAACCTCAAGCCAAGAGTATGACTCTCATCTCCAACTAGGGGCTCGAACCCTTGTTCAGGGGTGATTCAAGCACTCTTTTCTTTAAATGGGACTTGAACCTTCTTCTTAACTGGCATCTGATACAAAGTGCACTCTTAGGTAAAACTAAGTGGAGGACTTGACCATCCTTCCTTGGGAAATTAGACATAATCAGAGAAATCTTAAATTACATTAAAGTCTTCTTATATGAGATTACAGTTTTCAATTATAGTACTCTCTCTAGTGGTTGTCTTATTTTTTCACCTCTCACTCTGTCTCTCTCTTTTGCTGTTTCCCTCTCATGCCACTTATTAATTTTTTTTCTATATTTATATAGTATCCAAAGTCTTTTAAGAGTACATGTCACACAATCCCAGAACAACAACAAATCGTCTAATACATTTTAAAGCAACGTCACAGAGGCCAGTCCAGAACACTCAGAGGGGATTTTAGGATTTTACAGATTAATCTGAAAATGAGTCATTTTAACTCACCTTTTTGTTTTACTTCTCTTGGTCAACAGTCCCCTTCTGGAATACTCCGGAGTAGCCCAATGCAAGACCCTTACCACATCAAGAACTGTCATGGAATAAACACGAGAGCTTCAGTAGTTAGTCCAGGTACTGTGTACTGATAGGCTCATGTGGACAGCACAAGTCACCAACAGTGAATGTATCCTCTAATGAAAACATTTCACATAAAGCATTAAATAACAGCAACAAAAGACAGGTGACAAGAACCATCAACATAAGTATAAACCAATCTTGTCTGGTAAGCAAGTACAAAGAGACCTTCCTGATGGACGAAAGCAGAAGAACTTAAGAACTCCAAAATGAAAAATATACCATAATGCATTTGCATTTTATATCAGAAGGCACTGACTCTGCCCATTTTCAAAGAACTTGAACTATTGATGCAATAGTTGAAACAAAAAAGAATTATAAAAGTAGGTATATTGTATGAATGTGACAGAAATTATATATACAATAAATACCATAAACAATAAATGTCTTCACAATGAACATTATGTTCACATGTAATACATAACACAATCCTTTCATTTGCTTACAAATGAAGCATAAGCAGCTGATTAAAGCATAAAAAGCTGATAAGTGTTTTTGCAGTTTATAAGTACCAGTACTCTCAATGCTTTGAAAATAAATTGCTGCAGGAAGATCCAGGCCAGAATATTTTACAAGTTACAATTATTTTAAATGCTTTCCAAAACCAAGGGTAAAAAAATCCATATATCATTGGGTTGAAGGCAGAATTAAAGAATGAAAGTTCCATCAAAAAGTAGTATGTTTCATTTGAAAACATAAAATTAATTAAAGAGTACAGAAAAACATAAAGATATCCAGGTAAGCAGCATGAAACAAAAACACAAATGATGATGCTTATAGTTTTAGCAGCTTTATATTGAGTTTTCTGGAATCCTTTCATTCTTGTCTGCTCTCCAGAATCCCTTGGCTGCTGCACTCTGCATTGACTTTGCATGTCTTTTTGCAACAAGAAAGATTTTAGCATAAAGGCAAACTATGATGAAAAATGGCAGAAGAAATGTAATAAATAAATCAAATACTAAATATAAGGAGAAAACATTTACTTCATTGTTAGTGCTATCTGCTTTATAAGTGAAAGAAGTATAGACACAGTTTTGAGCCAAATCATACAACATTGACAAAGACCACACAATAGCCACTGATATCCAAACAACTTTAAATGTGACCTTTGTAGAATAAAACAGGGGATAGCAAACAGCATAATAACGGTCACCGGCAAGCAGTAAAAGATGAAAAACAGAAATATTTGTTATAGAAAATGTAGTAAATAAAAAGAAAACCCTGGAGGTTTTAAACCCAAATTCAAGAACATATTCTTTCTACTCACCAGTACATCATTGCTACTCAAGGATTGATTACTTCTTTATAGATAATAACTTCTTGCCTAAGATTAAATCTTGTAAATACGATGCTATTGTTATTTCAGACCATGCTCGATGATCTTGGAGCTGAAATTACTAAGCCCCATACACTCACCCCGCAGATGGCGTCTCAATCCGCTTCTATTAGCTGACGAGAATTGTACTGAATTTATATCCAAACAAATTGAATTCTTTCTAGAGACAAATACATCCCCTGAGATCTCTGCAGGAATACTCTGGGAAACTCTTAAGGCCTTCTTAAGAGGACAGATTATCTCATATCTTTCCCACAGAAATAAATCCGCGAAGAAAGTAGCAGAGATAAAAGCGAAATTACTAAAATAGATGAAGAACATGCCAGACTACCAAGCGAGACTCTACATAAGAGGAGGCAGGCTCTACATTCAGAATTAAACCTCTTGACAACTAAAGAAACCGAACAACTAATTTACAAATCCAGACATCATTATTATGAACATGGAGAGAAAGCTAATAAGCTTTTAGCGCAACAAATTCACAAGCAAGAAGTGCGCAACGCAATCTCGGTAATTACTAACACGAATGGAGATAAAATCATCGAACACAAAAATATAATGTACACTTTTAGAGACTACTATAAATCCCTATATACTACTGAGTTTAAAGAAGACAATATACAATCTAATGCATTTCTGGATAAATTACAGATACCACAAATTGACGCTATTAGTGTGGAGGAGCTCGATAAACCTCTGTCATTATCAGAATTACTGGATGCTATAAAGTCACCCAAGGTGGAAAAGCAGCAGGCCCTGATGGCTACCCTGCAGAGTTTTACAAGAAATTCTCCGCTCAGCTAGCTCCCCTCCTATTAGCAACATTTACAGAAGCCAGAGATAACCAATCTCTTCCACAAACCTTTCGCCAAGCACTAATCACTGTCTTTCCAAAACAAAATAAGGACTTATTACAATGTGCATCATACAGACCAATTTCACTTCTGAATAACGACGTTAAAATACTCTCTAAAATCATAGCTAGAAGGATGGAGAAAGTGCTCCCTCATAATATCACAAGACCAAACTGGATTTATTAGGGGCCGACACTTATCTTCAAATCTTCGACGCCTGTTTAATGTAATATACTCACCAACTAAATCAAACACCCCAGAAATATTATTATCATTGGATGCAGAAAAGCATTCGACATGATTGAATGGAAATACCTTTTACTATTTTGGAGAAGTTTGGGTTTGGCCCAACATTTGTGCATGGATTAAATTACTGTATACTAACCCAGAAGCTTCAGTTTGCATCAATAACATTTGCTCAGACTACTTTAAACTAGAACGTGGCACAAGACAAGGATGCCCTTTGTCACCACTGCTGTTTGCAATTGCCATTGAACCACTGGCAATACATTGTCGAAATACTGATCAGATAAAGGGGATTAGCAGAGAAGGACTGGAACAGAAAATCTCATTATATGCAGATGACATGGTACTGTATATATCGGACCCAGAAAATTCTGTGCCTGCAGTCTTAGCAGCACTCACAGAATTTCAAAAGCTCTCTGGTCTCAGAATTAATCTGAATAAAAGTGTACTCTTTCCGTGAATTCGCAAGCATATAATATTAGATTAGACACCCTTCCTTTTATCATTGCAGAACAGTTTAAATACCTCGTAAACATCACAAGTAAACATAAAGCTCTTTATCAAAAAATTTTCGTCTGTATGGAAAAAATTAAACAAGACTTGCATAGATGGTCAACCCTTCATCTCACACTAGCTGGAAGAATTAACACTGTTAAGATGAATATTCTTCCTAAGCTCCTTTTTATTTCAAAACATACCAATATACATTAATAAATCGTTCTTTAAGCAATTAGATTCAACAATAACCTCATTTATTTGGAATTCTAAACATCCACGCATCAAAAGAGCGACCCTACAAAGACAAAAGGCAGAAGGTGGCATGGCTCTACCTAACTTCCAGTTTTATTACTGGGGCAAATATACAGTCGATAAGAACCTGGACACAAATAGAAGAACATACACAGGCATGGACCGCAATAGAAGTAAAATCCTGCAGTACTTCTTTGTATTCCTTGCTTTGTGCTCCAATAAACACACGCTATCGGCAATACACTAATAACCCAATTGTGCTCCACTCACTTAGAATCTGGAACCAATGTAGAAAGCATTTTAAGACGGAGAAGCTTCTTTCTGTGGCACCCTGCAAAAGAACCACCTCTTTCAACCCTCACAAACATATGCAGTTTTAATATCTGGAAAAATTTGGAATTAACTTGCTTAGAGATCTTTATATAGACAACGCCTTTGCATCCTATGAACAATTACATTCCAAATTTAACATTCCAGCTACAAATTTCTTTCACTATCTTCAAATCAGGAACTTTGTTAAACAGAACCTTCCAGATTTTCCTCATCTTGCACCCTCATCCACGCTGGAAAAATTATTGCTCAATTTCAAGGAGTTAGACTCCATCTCTACAATATATAAAATCCTTTTACAATCCCTTCCTTTCAAAGATCCAAGAGGACACTGGGAAAATGACCTCTCAATTAATATATCAGAAAAGGAGTGGAAAGTAGCAATGCAGAGAATTCACTCAAGCTCCATATGCAAAGCATACAATTATACAACTCAAAATTATATATCGAGCACATCTGTCTCGACTAAAACTCTCCAAAATGTTTCCAGGGCATGATCCAACCTGAACGTTGCAACCAAGCCCCAGCCTCACTAGGTCACATGTTCTGGGCCTGCTCCAAATTAACATTATTCTGGACAAAAATTTTAATTACCTCTCAGACAGTCTTGGACTCACAATCCCTCCTAACCCATTAACAGCTGTGTTTGGGGTTCTTCCAGAGGGTCTTAAAGTGGAGAAAGACAAACAAATTGTGATTGCATTCACTACACTGTTGGCACGCAGACTTATTCTGATAAACTGGAAGAACCCAAACTCTCCTCTTTAAGTCAGTGGGAAACTGATGTGTTATATTATTTAAAATTGGAAAAATCAAATACTCAGTTAGAGGATCTGTGCAGACTTTTTCAAAACATGGCAGGATCTAATCAGTAATATTTTGAAATGATTTTATAAAGCACAGAGAATTTGTTGATTTAGGTATTTTTAAAAGCCTTAAATTTTACACGTTTGGCTTGCTCTCTCTCTCAAGGGTGGGGATCGATCTGTTCTTAGCATAATTCTTTTTTTTTGTAAAACTTGATTGCTATGTATTGATTGTAATAAAATTAATAAATAAATAAAAAAAAAAAAAAAAAAAGAAAACATAAAAGGTGCTTTTATACCAGTACACTTCTGTTGTTTTAAGCAAGTGAACAGGCATGTTAAATACTCCAATAATAAAATCTGAAAATGCCATGGAAAGAATAAGAATGTTCGATGGGGTCTGCAGCTGCTTAAAATGTAAAATGGAGATGATCAGAGCCAGGTTTCCACATACCGCAAGAATTATTCCTGTAACAAAGATGACATGCAGAGTCACATTAACAGCAAATGAACTGTAGATTTTGGAGCAAGTTATATTTTCAAATGATGGGCAAGACAATTCTATATACATTTTTAATAATTTTACTGCTTCCATTTTCTAAAAGTACCTTAAAGCTGTGGACTTTGCTATCAATATGATGTATTGTTTCACAGCATGTATTTATAAAGGTGATGACTCAAAGAAAAACAAAGAGACTCTGTGGAATATACTATTTTGACAGTTGCGCTCTACACATCTAATATGTACCTCTTGGAATAAAGTAAAAATTAGTTTGAGAATATTTATCACTAAGGTGCCTAAACTAGCAATTATCAGGATACTCGGCCCCGCGCCCCCACATCTTCGAGCTAAACATCTCAATATGTCACATCATTGCAATAGTTTCTGCCTCTGTACTGTACACCTTGGATCTCACCTTAGCACTCAACGTGTTTCATGTACGTTGTCAATACTGTCCAGGAAGTGAAATTAGTATCCTACAAAGTAGAACAGAAATTACTGTTGATTTAAATTTAAGTGCATTATATTATATTGGCAGTATATATACAGTATTGGCATTTCTAACAATTGTGTAGGCAACACAAAAAGTTACCTTCTATAAAACAAAATTGGAATAAAAAAACACCATTACATTTGTTTATATTTATAGTAGGCTAGAGAATCATATCTCTCTATTGTAACATTTTGTCATTTACTACTAAAATATGAAAAACTTTTCTGTTTTAACACTGTGTTTACACAGATTATTGTAGAAAGGGAACACACATGACATGCATGTGTTCCAAATAACGATCTACTATTTCCACTCTAAAACTCCAGCACTTCACTCCCAGATAATCAATCCAGACATGCGCTGGGAGAACATTGTGCACGTTCCGCGGCGGTGGGGGGATGGGATACCAGGCTGCTTGCTGCTTGTCTTTATTGGACACTGATGGAGAGGTGCGAACGGATTTAAGGTGGGACGGATCTCCGAGTTTTTTCGTAGGCTCTGGTAATTCTAGTGTTAAGACTACACTGGACACTCATTCTAATAATTTTTCTGAAATTAATAAGCACTTTGGTGAATTTTACTCTGAACTGCACAGTCGACTCCGCTTCTATCTCTCCTAAAGCTATACCTGTAGATGCATTCCTTGCCACTGTGAAACTTCCTAAACTGTCTCAAAATGACATCAATTTTAAACTCAGAGATAACGTTGGATGAAATTATGTACAATTTAATCTCTCTTACTATATGCACAGTGCCCATACCTGACAGGATACAGCCTAAATTGATTTCAACATTTTGGTCACAACTGATTCTTCATCCACTCTAGCAAAGTTGCATCTTTATTCCAATATAAAGTCATTAAGAAGCAATTCTCATTGCTTCCTCAACCAGGCAAGGATCTATGTGGGACCAAACAGGCCATAAATCATATACTTTTGTGCATAATGTATTGGTTTACATGTGAACACTATTTGTTTATTCCTTATATATTTCATTGGTAAAATATTAATTCATATGAACTATATTGGTTCATGTTTGTATATTATTTGTTTGTGTGCGAACAATATCAGTTTGTATCAGGGACATGCAGTCCTCCCCTGTCATCGTGAAATGTAAAAAAAATAACAATGATAACATAAACCAAATGTGTACACTGGTGTGTGCTATACATTTGTTTTCTATATGATTCCAATAATTTTGATCAATTTATAGTCAAAATCACTGAATTGGCACATTAATGTGTTTGACATATTTTGACTTGCTCATTGGACATAAAACCACAGTGAAAAGGCACAAGGTGAGGCAGACAGTACCGTACTGCACCAAAGGGGGCGCATGTGAGCCCAACAGGTGCTCATTGCTCCTGTTCTTCTAGGCAGAGATGTCAATAAGTTAGCAATATCAGAAAGTCAAGTGCACTCCAGGGGTTCATTTATTTGAATTTTTTGTTCCAACTGACTGCCAAAATGGAAGATTAAGCATTTTAAAAGTAAAGGAAAATAAGGAGGACTTTTACAAGAAAGTGACGGAAATGTTCGTGGACAAGGATAGGTGCATGGACTTCATTTACTAATAAAGGTAAGTCCATAAACGGTTTTCAATTTTATAAAAAAAATAGGATCAGACTAAGAAGAAACAATCCAATATATTAAAACAAAATTTTGACCTTAAATAAAATATTCTTTTGTTTTTCTTCTTATCATTTTGTTGAACGGTCTGTATTAAAATTGATTAAAGCACCAGAATTAAAAGCTTTTAAAAACAGCTAAATATTTCAATTGTCAAAATTGAAATCCATTTTTTTTTTTTTGTACACCACTCTATACTTTCATTTGTATTGTATGAGTATGAATTGTGGAATTGAAACAACAAATTTAGAACTCATGGAGGGTGCAGAGCAAATGCACTCTCTCTCTCTGCTCTTTCTCATCGCAATAAATGTAACGTTCTTTCTTAGCCCAATATGCGCCTTACCTCTGTGTGTGTGTGTAAAGAATGCTGATGAAATATGAAACATGACCAATAATCAATATGCATGCTAACAACTAAATAGTGAACAAGCTACACTTTTGGGTTCAAATATTTGTAAATCTGACTCTGAAGGAGTTGGTGCCTCACCAGCCATGAACCTCACCACACTTCACTGGTTTGCATATGTTTTGGTTTGCATATCACCTTTATTGATTTGCACTTGTGTGCTGGTTCAGCTGTGGTTGTTATTGGTTTTGTGAGTCAACTGCAACAATTTACACTTGTATGTTATCACTTTACATATAAACTATATTGGCTTGCGTTCATATTCTACTGGTGTGTTGGTCTAGCAATGACTTTGTATATGCACAATACCTGTTTCATACACATCTTATACTGGGTTTATGTGGGTAATGTATATCGGTTTTGTGGTTGAACTCTATTGGTTTTATGTGTGCACTACACAGATTACATGCTAGAACTGTACTGGTTTAATGTTTTTACTATACCTGTTTCACAAGTGTAACATGCTGGTTTTATGTGTGTACTGCTTTGGTTTCATGTACGAAACATACTGGTTATGTGTACGCACCAAGCTGAAGCTTTGTGTGTAAAATACCGATATACAGTGAACAAACAAAGTAGTTCTTTTGTGCTTGTCTTGGTCTCTGAAAGAATGTACTGGTTCACTGACATTAAAGAACGAATCATTTTGAGGCATGTGCAGTGTGTCCTACTTTTTACATTGCATTCCGCGACAGTTTGGAGCTGTCATCTTCACTTCACTTCAATGGCTGCTGTCTTTGGGAAATAGCCTATCAGTAAACTGTTTCAGCAAAACAGTCGTGATGACAACTAGCCAATGACTGACTTGGTAGATGACTCCAAGCACCTCCAATTGATTGATTTGCTCTGACTGAGTGAGTATGACTATCTCAGTAAGTACACTGACTGATTGAATGACACAGTATGCCCCTTACTGATCTGGAGAACCACTGCAAGTCCATCCATAAACTGCTCAGCAAGAGACTCACAGTACAATACACTGAACTAGTTCACCAAAAGAATCAGTTTGTGTACTGAACTGAGGAACAAACTGCTAAACTAGTTCACTGAAGGAATCAGTTCATGTACTGAACTATGGAACGAACAGCAGACATTTGACTCACAGTACGGTACATTGAAGTAGTTCACTGAAAGAATCAGTTTGTGTACTGAACTGCAGACAAGGGACTCACAATGAATCGCAGTTCAATTCACTGATGGTATATGTATGGCAGAATTAATCTGAAAAAAGACGGGATATAAAAGAAGGAAATTGTGGGAGATTAATCCAAAAATAATTTTAGTCATATTTCAATGTTCTCAAAGTTTATCAGCATGTGTGCATTATTCTAGGGTTCTATTTGTACAATTTTTTTTCAAGTTATTCTTAAAATTCTATTTATTGTCAAAATTCAATAAAGAGGATTATTATTATTATTGTTATTATTATGTGTGAATTAGTTATTATAATGCTTGCTTTTTATATTGTATTGTTTGGTGGCTAAAGTTGTTACACAGTTATGATACTATTCTAGATTTTAAGATATATAAGAATATAGCTTGTTGTTTTTGAAGCAAACAAATCAGTGATTCAAAGATTCAAATCATGTTGTGAATTGAAATCATTCTGCATGTGAACGTAATTGGTTGTTCATATGATCTCACATTGGATGGGCAATAGTAAGGTTGTAACGTGAGTTACATCTTATTGGGCCACCTTATCTTTCACAGTTTTGTGACCAGACAGATGCCTTTGCTAAGATGCAACTGAGTTTTGTCCAGTCCAACGCAGTTGCCTGGTTGAAATTGACAAAGTATTCACACTCCAATGTCTGATGAATGGGATGTACTGCGATGTTTAATGGGCACCTTAAAGGGTAAATCACATTGGACCACATTAATTTTTTTTTTTTGATAACAAAAATTCCTTTGTTAAATTTTAGTTGATTTTAACATTTTTCATCTGTGCAGGTCCAAAATGTGGAATACTTTACTTTTCAAATAATGGATCAGTTCATAATGATGCTGATTAATGTACACGTTGTAGAATATTTTGCCTTGTTGTTAACAAAGAATAAGAAGCTGGTTTGCAAAAGCTGTGTGAATAAGTATCTGACTGCAAGTGAATATGTAGTTATGAGTGAATAAAAAGCCAGTCTTCAGGCCCCATGATCATTTCACACTTAAGGGAAAATACTATTAAAAATAATTACCACAAACAAATAGTGCCAAAAAGATAGTATCTTGAGGCCTTCAGGTTTATTAAGTGCAAACAATATCTATGTTATACGCACAAGATATGGTGGCAGATTCTTAAGAGCCCAATTACTGAGACACTAGGATGATTAACTAAAGGAGACAGAGTTGAGGTACAAGCAAGATCTTGTGTCCTGTGTGGGGTCAGAAGAGTGTCCCTGTGCCTGGACGCCAAGATCTTGCTGTTCTTTCTATGTGAGTGCTAATAAATGGGGTGTTAACTTTACTACAAGCAGAGGCAAGTATTTTTGTTGGTACCGGAACACTGCCATACTGACCAAGATCTAATTCAGAGCCGTAACGGCCAAGGAATGTACTGGTGACTTATTAAGTGATTCATCTAGTTTTGTGTACAAGAGTGAACCTTGAACAACAATATATTTTGTCATCATAAATTATTAATAAATAACTGCACATTTGTTATTCTGTCGTTCACTGAACTGCAAAGTATGTATCTTTTGTTAGCTCTGAGCTGTCCCTATTACAATATTCTTTTCAATCTAGAAGAGGGTATGTAACAGAACAGAAATGTAACAGAATTGACTACTGCCCAGTGCATGCTTCACTTGAACTCTGACAGTCAGATTTGTATTTGTCATTTTATTATATTAGATTGAAGTTGAATTATTTTAAAGTAATATTAATGCAGGTTGATTACATGTGCTTTTCTGTATACCTTAAATGGTCTACTGCAGTGCATTAAAATATGAATATCCATTATAAGACAACTGATATACATATGGTTAGGCTGGAGAGTTAATAATATACCTTGAGTTTAATTATAGTTAATTCCATAGTTTGCATAAGTGCTAAATAGGATAATTTCAAGATAAAATTTGATACCAAACTGAGAAACGGAAACTACAACTTTTGTAAGAGAATTCTTTGTGAAAGATAAGCAATTGTTCTGAAATTTAATGTAATATAAATAATAAATATTCTCCATAATAAATAGTAAACTAAATTCTATATTTACTGCATTGAAGAGTAATAAACCCAACCTGTGTTGATTTTCTGTCAGGTTTTTTTACATTGTGTATCTATTTAAGTAATAAAGTTGCGTGATGTTCACTCATTTTTTTTACTTATTTTTATCTATATATATAATTCACTAAGGGCACGCAAGACACTGAGGGCACGCAAGACAGTGAGCGCAAACAAGATAGAGCCCCACCCGCCAACTCTAAGATCATGGGATATGCTCAACAGAGCCCCGCCCGCCAACTCTAACCCTCCTACCGCTACATGGAATACGCACGACAGAGCCAGCACGGCAACTGTAACCGTCCTTCCAAGTCCAGTGTCGCTCTCGAGGCATGCAACAACTCACCAAACACAGCCTCAGTCGCTTTCATCTGTACAAAAGTCCACATGCACCTCTGAGCCACGTTGACTTTACACCACACGCAAGACAGAGAGCCACGATCGCCCAACTCACAAAACCCTGCCCGCCAACTCTAACTAAGGGCAAGCAAGACAGAGAGCGCACGCAAGACAGAGAGCCACGCCCACCAACTCTAAGACCATGGGATACGCACACATTTAGTGTATAAATGGATATAAATAATTGCATGTAAACGATTCGCCAAAATCTGTTGTATGTAAACGATACTGTTTAAAACGTTATTGTTTTTTCATCAGAAAACCCAGTTTCCACGTCTACCTGTATTAGTTTAAATGGCACTTTTACCACTCGCAATAGGGTGGACGCGCTGACTTATCGTGTCAACTGGGCAACACAGTGAATGCGGAGTCTATCTATATATGTCTATGTTTTCCGTAGCCTGCTACAGGAAGGTACTCTCTCGACCATTGGCATTGGTTTCGCTCCTTGCTATTTTCATTATACTGTGATGGTGGTTTCCTTAGCCTTTGTTATACTGAATTCCTTTCTCACTGTTTTCCATTCCTATTCTTACACCACCGTATGCTACGGGGGGCTTCGGCTAGTATTTTATATTCTTCTTATCTTCTGTCTGAAGTAGGGTTGCCTCCTCTACTGCTGCCAAATGGGAGATACGGTGTATGTCCTATTTACACTCCCTTGTACAGGCAGTCCCCAGGTTACGGACTTCTGACCTATGACTTATGAACAAGGCCGCAGCTGTGATGCATGCGCTTCATTAACTGCCGCACCGTCATCTTTGGCCTGTGAACGCTGCTCGCGCAGTATAGTGTCCCTTGGGCGGCTCCCGGTGGCAACCGAGCGGTGACCCGTTGTCCATAGTCACCGGGGCCACAGCTATGCATGAAAATACATTTACTCTGATTGGTTTGTTGGTTTACAACTAAATGCCTGTTTTGTCATACTCTTGTTTGTCTTATACCTTTAGGTTTAGCTATCACTCTTGAAATTTCTGTGTATGTAGCAACTTTCAAGTCTTTTTGTTTACATTGACATATTTGGCTAAAACCTTAATCAAGGCACCTTACAACATTTATGACACAATTGGTTACATTTCTAGTTTTCCAATTAAACCACAGGCAGGTCAGGTAACTTGCTCATGGTCACACAGTGTCATTAGCAGGATTTGAACCCACAACCTCAGGATCTGACGTCCAAAGCCTTAACCCCTATATCAGACTGCCTACCACTGTTGACCCTTCGATGAAGTCATCCTCAGGCTGATGCAGTACTTAGCGCTGTTACATAGCTCTCCCTTTGGGAAGTCAGCTGTCCATAGAGATTACTCCCAACTCCTTGCAACAGTGAAAAAACATTTTGAAATGATACAGCGGTTTTCATCCACTGTGGTCATGCAGCTGTTGATGAGAGTACAGCAGCAGGGATGTTGAGCATTGTGTTGTTAGATTGTCCATCTGGGAGGGTGAATGCTGCACTGCCAGATGGCATAGCAGGGTTGCTTAATGTGTGGTGATCTGTCCATAATATGTGTGCAAGCAAACCTCTTTCTTTAGAACCTTCTGAGGTATCAAACTCTTAGCTGCCATCCTTCTACAATCATTTTTCAATACCACTCAAGTCATTCCACAGAATTAAGTCTTGTCCTCTGCCTGTGCATTCACATTGCTGGATATACTTCACATTAGCAACAGCATCTGCCAAACTTTTAACCAGCTGCTCAGCTCCATAAGCCAGTCCAAGCCAGGATCCTTCCTGACATTCACCAGTGGTAACTTCAAGACACCCAGGTCAATGTACCATAGCAGTAGAGGTGCACCTATGAAGTGTTTTTAGTAAATGCTGCTTTCTTTCCCACTTTTGGTCTCAGCTTATAGACTCTGAATCAACAAGTAACAGCAAGTAACCTGAAAATCATTCTTTAACCTAAGATTCCCTATTTAGTACCGCTTATTGATAGAACTGTTAAGCATCAATTCACCAAGCAAAAGCTGACTTACTTTTCTCATTAAAGACAATAAATCAAGTCACATGTATTACATGTTTGCTTCAATTGCAAAGACAGAAAACGTTTAGTCCCTTTTGTTAATCCTTGACTAATTGTTCTCACCTGCAGCACTGCACTGGTGTCCTGAGCAGCAAAACATCCATTTGGGTGCTTGATAGCTCTCATCTGGACACAGAACTCTATCTTCTATTTTAAAAATGTGTACCTTGTTTGTTAATTAAGTAGCTTCATTTTATATATTTTTGTAAGTTGCTTGAATAAGAACACCTGCCAAATAAATACCAATAATGAATAGGAAATACTTCAAGATTGTTACAATTCAACATCTAGTACACTTTTTCCATTTCTAAACTAAGTACATGCTAATGGTGGCGTAATTTACTATATATAAATGACAGATGTGTATGCAACATTATGCCTTTTTGTTTAATCATGTGTGTATCAGTTTTTTATGTGCTTAGAGTGTCTGGTGCTTCACTTAGTCTTCTCAGATATCATTTTGACTCACTTTTATACTCTGTTTTGTGAAGTGTTGTGTTTTCAATTGCTCCATTCATTTGAAAGCTCTCATTTTCATGTGTATCTCCTAACGAAAACTGCATGAGCCATAAGCACTTCGTGCTTTACAAATTTAGTTCAAGCAAAAATATTAATACTTTAAAAATCAATATAACAAACCACACATACAGTACAAATGTGCATATAGCATCCAGTACTTTTAACATACATTTGAAAATATATATGGTAATCTTTAATATGGATATTCAAATCTAAATTTTTGGCTGATTTTACATTCATAGTTTCTTGACTGACAAAACTGAAAATCTCATTTTAAAGTGTCTAAAATGTACCCCAGGGTAAGTTCCAGCTTAAGTGTGCTGTCATCTAGCTTGTCACTAGACCATTTTTTTGAGAATACGCAAAATTAAGATCATTGTGATCCTTAATTTTGCGTACTTTTCATATAACAGACAGCCTTCATGTCACAATCATTTTTAATCCATCAACAGTGATATTTGATGTACTACCAGATGAGATTGAAACGTGAGGAGAAATCATTTGTAATATCCTATACCACACTACAAGCACATACAGTAGACTTGTTCTTTCTTATCTGGAAGAATCATAGCTCACCTTCATTAACTCAGTGGGTAAAGCTGTTCTATATTATCTAAAATTAGGAAAAAATCTAGTTCTCTGAAAAAAGATATATTCAAAACAAAAATCTGATAATATAATGTGAAATAAGCATGCAGGGACTGTGATTGACTTTCTTATGTTATTAATTACTCTATTATATTTGAAAAGTTTGCTGGGTTTTTTAACTTCGTCCTTTTGTCTCTCTCTTGAGTGGGGGCCTTTTTTTATTTATAGTTTTCTTTTTTTTTTTTTTCTCTGGAATGATTTTGAAGTAAACTCCTGTATCTATTATTTATAATTTACATGATTCAGTAGTTTGCCATTCATGAACATATCAACCAATACAAAAATGATGTAAAGTAATTTGCTTACAAAGTTTAACTAATTATGTACATTACTTCTTGACTGTAATGGTTCTCAGGTTGCAAATACATGATATGCAATGTGCCAGGATTTCTTGTGTAGCCCATTTCACAGTTCATATTGCACATGCCATAATCTGAAGTTACATATGATAAAGAATCATAAGTGTGTGGAATGTGTATGAGGTGAGATGAATGTGTACGAAATGATCGTCGCTTAGGTGTTTGAGCTATCTCAGAGTTGACTGGTATTGACAGGGAATCAAGTGAGACTCATTTTGCACAAATGTATAGAAGGTGACAATTTTAGAATGTTGTAATTCATCAATAAATATTTTTTTTACCAATTTGGTTATTTTTGTGTCTCACCTCATATATTAAAACATAACTGGTATCAGTGTGGACATATGCTAGAATACTTTAAAAATTCCTTCTTTTTGCTAATTCACAGTAGTGGCAAAGGGCTGAGGTGAAGGGTAATTACTGGAAAGTTTTACATGTATGTCTGAGTAAAGGGAAAATTATGCATTTTTGCAAAGTCCTTTGTGATTCTTAAAATTTACCATTATATGAGCATCTCTGTGAGTATCCCTGATTTGTTTTTAAGTTTGGACTCTTCTGTGACATTTTCAACTCTCAAATATGCACATGTGAAAGTATCTAAATATTTAACACAAAAATAAAAGGTGCAATGTTGTGACAACTTGCTAAAGTAGAATCTGTTGTGGGATAACTTTTGTTCTTTTTGTATAAAACTCATCTTGCTACTTTACTTTTATGTTCACATTTCACATTCAGTTCATATTTCTTCATATCATTTCCCAATGGTTAACTTGCTGTAGGATCTATAATATTTCCTCTTGTGGAATCCAGGTGGCACTTCAGCTCCAGAAACACCCAACACAAGTAGGCTCAGACACAAGTTAAAAGGCTAAAGAGTCTTTTATTATGGAAAACTCTTTAAAGTAAGTGTTTTACACCACAGCCACAAGTAGAATAAGCACAATGGGCACATAGTAACTCTTTTCTTTGTTTTCTCTGTCTTTCACTGCCTCCTCCACTCCTTCTCCTCCTCCTCCTGTCCACCTTTCACCTGGCTATGTTTTGTCCATGTGAGGCAGGCAGCTCCTTTTATCTCCCACCCAGGAGTCCTTTCGGTGCTCTGTAGACGTGGTCCAAAAGCACTAATGGGTACAACAGAAACCCCATGACGTAGTGCTCCCTAGTCCCTGCAGCACCATCTAGTTGCACCCACGGAATCCAACAGAGCTGAGCAACTCCATGTCTCATGCTACCCTGTGGGAATCCAAGGTGCCGCTACAACTCAAGATGCTGCTGCCAGCTAGTGTTCTGGGGGAGATAATGCCCTGAGCATCCTCTCTCCCCTGGTCCATCCATCCCGAGGATGTCCTGGCCAGATAAGGACACCGGCTGTCCCTCACACTCTCTAGAACATATTTTACTGCCATGCTTTATATTGCCAACATTTAAAATGACTGTTAAATATTATTTAATTAGCTTTTTTTTGTAAGTTAAACCAGAAATGCACAACAACTAGAAATCTGCATATTTCATTGAGATATATCTTAATCAAAGAAATTCATATTAGAAAGAACACTAATTACTTTTGTGAATGATCCAAATCTGAATGAATGTTTTCGCATATTTATGCTAAATAAGTGTTTTCACCTATTTATAGTATGCTGAATGTGCCCCATATGTAGAAAATAAATAGAAATAATTTTGTTAGACAGATGAGACCTAATAGACAGAGGCTGGTTGCTGCCCTGGTTCACATGTTGTAATTTCAGTACCTGGACATCTGCAAATTCATCATCTCATCAGCCCTCTGGAGTTTTTTTAATTTTTTTTTTTTTTTTCTTTCCTCCTGGCCATCAGACTTACTTTATTCTTTGTTACTTAGCATTGCTGAATCTTATTTTTATATTTTTCTTTTTTTTTCTTTCTTCATCTTGTAAAGCACTTTGAGGTACATCATTTGTATGAAAACGTGAATTAAATAAATGTTGTTAATGTTGTTGTTGGTAAGGAAAAGAAATGGAAGACGAAAAACTGTACTTGTTCCTTTGATGGCAGTCACCACTGCTGTATCTCCACATTTCAACGTCCAGACACAAGACAGACTGCTTGGAGACAAAACCCTGGTTCTGAAAGTCCTTTCTGAACATTTTTGATTCTGTGTGCCATTTTTACATTTTACACTTCTTTAAAAACATCAGAGCTATGTCACATGTGAATGAGAAAATGTGAATTGTAGCCTTATTTTTGTTTTAAAAAATGAAACTTCTTTGACTTTATTGGTGGTGCTTTTGCTATGAACAACACAGCAGTGTTAATGAAAAGGGGTAAGCATCTGAAACAGCAAAAAGGACAATAATAATATCGCAGATTAAACAGAAACATATCATGACTCATTCACACTGGAACATACAGTAACTAGTAATCACAAACATAACTGCAGTGAAACTATAAAATAAATACATTGAACACAAGAAAGTAAAAATGAATCCTGAAAAAGCAGGGATCTATTCCTTCACTCGACACTTTCCTTCATTTAACACCCCTTTTTAATTAGAAAAAGCTAAATGTTCTTTATACAGTATTTGTTAGCTATTTGTCTTCTTGTAAGAAGTCTTGCAGAAATGTTATAAAAGGAGTATGTAATAATGTCACAAAGACACCAGTTCTGAATATGTTTAGCGCAGTTAAATTATCATAGAAATATTTGGAGTGAATAAAATGAATACTTTTAAAATGCTTGGCATGCATGATGCTATGATATGAAAAAGACAATCTATTTAGTCAATATGCACTGTGTTAAATATTTAAAATTGAAAGAAATATAAATATTGAAAAAGATGCCTGACATTTCCATGAACATAAAACACTTTGTAAATATCAGAATATATTTATATCATATATACATGGTATATTACAATAAGTATTTAGATTTACTTGAAAAATAAAATGATTAAAAAAAAGTTAGGTTTTTCGATATATGTCATTGATAATAAATGAAATATAATTTGACAAATACCCATTTACTTAATGTTTAGGAAATAAATTGCTTGTGGAGGATCCAGGCCAGAATATTTTACAAGTCACAATTATTTTAAATGCTTTCCAAAACCAAGGGTAAAAAAATCCGTATATCATTGGGTTGAATGCAGAATTAAAGAAAGAAAGTTCATACAAAAGCAAGTATGTTTTTATTGAAAAATCAAAATCAACAAAAGAGCTAAGTAAAGCATAAAGAAATGAAGGAAAGCAGCATAATATAAAAACAGAAATGATGATACTTATAGTTTTAGCAGCTTTATGTTCATTTTTTTGGAATCCTTTGATTCTCGCTTTCTCTCCAGATCCCCCCTGCGCTGCTACTCTCTGTATTGCCTTCGCATGCATTCTTGCAACAACAAAGAGTTTAGCATAAAGGCCAAATATGATTAAAAATGGCACAAGTAATGTAAAAAATAAATCAAATAAAAAATAAATAAACATAACATTTACTCCATATTTAGAGGTACATCTATTAGTGACCAGACATGTATAGATGTACATTGAAATAAAACCATAAAGTATTGTCCAAGACCACACGATAGCCACCAGCATCCAAATGACTTTCAATGTGACCTTCATAGAGTAAAACAATGGATAGCAAACGGCATAATAACGGTCACCAGCAAGCAGTAAAAGATGATAAACAGAAATATTTGTTACAGAAACTGCAGTTAAGTAAAAAGAAAAACATAAAAAGTTACTTTTATACCAGCACACTTCTGTTGTTCTAAGCAAGTGAACAGGCATGTTAAATATTCCAATAATGAAATCAGCAAATCCCATTGAAAGTATAAGCACATTTGATGGAGTGTGGAGCTGCTTAAAATGTGAAATGGAGATGATCAGAGCCAGGTTTCCACATACTGCAAGAATTATTCCTGTAATAAAGATGACATGCAGAGTCACATTAACATTAATGAACTGTAGATTTTGGAGCAGGTTATATTTCTAGGCAACAGGCAGTAGTATTCTACAACTTCTGATATTTCCATCTTCATAAAACACATTAAAGCTTTTGGCTTTGTTATCAAGGTTTTATTCACTGGCATAGACTTGTGAAGGTGAAGACTGAAGGAAAAACAAAGAGGCCCTGAGGAATATAGTGTGACTATTTCATTCTGCACATCTAATATGTAATTGTTGGAATAAAGTGCAAAATAGTTTGGGAATATTTATCATCAAGGCACCTAAATTAGCAATTATCAAGATACTAGGCCCTCACTCTGTACAACACTGAGCTGGATTAAGTGAGAGTGCCAATGTTGCAGTTTGTTCTGTTATTTTAATACTTTATTCCATCTTAATGTACACACTGATCTCACCCTTCACCTCACATTATATTTCCTTTATGCTGTCAAGAATGCTAAGCCTCTTCTCTCTATGTGCACCCTAATGTAGTATTCTAGGAAGTACAGTATAATACAAATGACTTTTTATTTAATATTGAAGCATCTTCTGTTACTGTATATATCACACTTCTATTTACCAGGTTGGAATGCTGCATTTCTTAATATTGTATGGACAAAAAGAAAAAAAAACACAGTAATGAACACAAAAACATGATAAAGTGTTTTCATACTGTATAAATACAAATGGAACCATACAATAGTTCTCTCCTGTAATCTGGTATTTCACATGGAAGCTCCTGCATTAAATACTCAGCAGGGCCAAATTACTAAATGATGGCACTTGTAGTACATCAGATTATGATGCTTCATTTACCCTCATGTCTCTAAAAGTTTATATCCACTTAATATGGAATTTAACAAATACTTAGTCACTTACTTTGGTTATTTTAGAAATGTTCTGATATGTTCATTCTGACTATTTTGTACATTACATTCACTTTATACAAACTTTAGATGCCTGTTTTTCTCTATATATTTGTTTTTTATTATCAGAGTAAATTGACATTCTTTCTAGCATTTGCTTACTAGGAAAATAATAAAGAGTTTACAATCTAAAGAAATTAACAACTTTAAGGACCTTAATAGTAAATACTGCATGTTTCTGCAGTGCTACTATTATGTATTTATGGGAATGTGACTTGTATGTGTTAAGGCTTACAAACAAATTGTAGTTCTGCTGCAGTGGTAAAGCCTAATGACATACTTTGAAGGCCATATTTCAATAATGTAATGTATGAAACCTTACTTAAGAAATCGTTTTTTTTTTTTGTAAGATATTACGCAAATAAGCATTTATAAAATAACCTTTATTGAGGTTTTTTAGCCTTCACCCTCTCTGGGCAGTTCTAGAAATTAACAGTCTCTCTGTTGTCACACACATGCGACTAGGAGTGAGCTGAATGGACCAAGTGGAGGTGATTACCCGCAGGGCCAGGGGATGGCGGGGTGCTCTAAACCTGTTTCTGTTAATTCTGCAGATCAAATACGGGAAAACCTGCCTGATTCAATGTCAATCAATTGTGGTCTCTAAAATCCTTTTGCAGCTAGGAACAATATACGGGTGGCTGCCCCAAACCTTCTTTTAGAGTGTTTAGATTCATTATTTCAGAGTGGCGTAGTTGGCAGGATGGCCTCCTGGTGGAATCGGAAGCCGAACCAACCTTACGTCTCAATACACCAACATCCGGTAGGAAAGTACCGTTCTTGTGTTGCCGAGCAGGGGTCTGAAGGTGTGTGTCGGGGGGATTTGGAGTATGTTCCTACCCATTTCTCCTTAAAGTGGACCTGGGAGCGTATGCAGAAGACCTACAGATGAGGGCCAGGTTCTGAAAGGAACACAGTGGGGACCTATTATGGGCTCTCGAGGACTGGGACCGATCCCAAAAAATTCTTTGAGAAAGGTGGGGGTGCTCTGGGTTGGTAGGTGAGGAAAATAATGACTTGGGAATATAACCCAGAGGAATCCCTCCTGAGAACAGGCCATGACACTAAGGCAGAAAGTCAGGTGTTGGCTACGGCCATTTAATAAAAATGCCCGACTAATTGTGGAAAAGGTGGCCTGTGCCATAATAATAAAGGGTCTACCTGCTAAACTCTCCCTGCTGACCTGGGGACATTCAAATAACAACATTGTCACCCTTGTGGGGATCATTAACACCTTGCGGGAGGAAACCTACTTGGGAGACCCAGAAAGGAATCTTTGTGAACCAAGATGGAGTTGTGACTCTAACTTAAAGTCTTACTCTTACATTGCCGAGCATCCTTTGGAAAACTCTGATGCACGGTGGAGGGCTTCACGAGGTGACACGAGGGTCTGCAGAGAAACACAGAGCAGGGGGCAGGGTGCTCCTACTAATCCTCTGGCTTTTTCTCATACGGGAGAAGCGCTAGTCAATGGTTTTAAAGTACCATCTTTATTTGACTCTGGCAGTAACATTACCATTTTTGCTCGCCATTTAGTGTTGCTGCGACAAAGATTAAAAATAAAGACCCGTCTAACCTGTATTCATGGGGACGTCCAGTCATACGAGTCCGCCCGCTGTTACATCTGCCAAAACGGCGTTATAAAGAAAATAACAGTGACAGTACATGACAATCCTCTATTCCCTTTGATACCGGGTAGAGATTGGTCAGATATAAACTGCGGCATTACGCTCGCTATCCCTAATAAAACACTTGGTCTTGTTATGGACGCCGATTCTGTTTCCTCAGCTACCTCCACGGTGTGTACACAGCCGATAAGGGAACAGAATGCGGCCTTAGAAAATGATGTGGAAACAGCCGGACCGTCGCAGAACAAAACGTCATTACCAAGCGCTGCGCCGGCTAGGTCTGAAACCACGTCCCTTGAGGTTGAATCTGATCCCCTCAGTCATCTGCTGTTTCAGTTTAGGCAGACACTTCATTTAAAAGTAAGCAATGGAATGATGATTCCCTTAAATTTGCAAAAATTATAGTGGTCTTAGTAGACGGCCAGCGCACCACACATCCCATGCCACAAGGTCCCCACTTTGTATTAAATAATGACCTTTTATATCGGGTGGCAAATCATGAAGGAGGGGTGAGGTCACTGCTCTTAGTTCCACGGACTTAGCGGCGACAAGTCTGTGAACTAGCTCATACCCTTCTCCTGGGAGCCCAACTTTAGAGCAAATCAAGCTCTGATTTTTTTGGCCTGGGATTAATGAGGAGGTCTGCCGCTTTTGCATGTCCTGTCCGGAATGTCAATTACGGCAGATTCCTAGAAAGGTCCGTGCTCCTTTAATCCCTTTACCCCTAATTGATGTCCCTTTTGAACGTATCGGGGTTGATCTGGTGGGACCCCTAGAGCCTTCAGCAAGAGGACATAAATATATAATGGTCCTGGTGGATTATGCCACCTGATATCCTGAAGCTGTTCCATTATGCTCAGCCACTTCCAAAAATATCGCACGGGAGTTGGTAGGAGTATTTGCGCGAGTCGGAATCCCTAAAGAAATCCTGATGGATTAAGGGACTCCATTTATCTCGGAAACGTTCAGGGAAACTGCTAAGTTACTGAAAATAAAACATTTAAAGACCTCTATATATATCATCCTCAAACAGATAGTCTAGTTGAGAGGTTTAACCATACTCTCAAGCAGATGTTACGCAAGGTAGTCAATGAGGACAGAAGGAACTGGGATCAGCTCCTCCCCTTGTCCTTTTTGCATATCGGGAAGTCCCCCAAGCCTCCACAGCGTTCTCCCCCTTTGAATTATTGTATAGATGACAACCCCGGGGTTTATTGGATATATTAAAAGAAGGCGGGGAAGAGGAGGTCCTTCCCTCTGTAAATATACTTGAATATATTGCGCAATTACGCGATAGATTTGCAAAAATTAGACCTATCTTACATTCTCACATGGAAAAGGTGCAAGCAGCCCAGGCTCGGTGTTATAACCGTGGCACATCTCTCCAGGAGTTCCGCCGGGGAGATCGAGCCATGGTATTAGTTCCTACCTCACATTCCAAATTACTGGCCCATTGGCAAGGCCCATATGAAGTTAAGGAGAGGAATGGTTTGGTCATTTATTTAATTATCCAACCTAATCGTCGACTTAAAGAGTGGATTTATCATGTCAACTTGCTGAAACCGTGGAAGGAAAGGACAGCCCTGCTCACTCTTCGCTTATAAATTACACCTTAACTCGGTGATAATTTGACTTGCCAACAACAATGGGAGCTTGAAGCAGTTATCCTGTCTGTCCCAGAGGTAGTGAACGAAAATCCTTTACGGACCTCCCTGGTTGCACATGACATAGTGACAAAACCAGGGGTTATAGTCAGAGAATGCCCATATCGGATTCCTGAAGCAAAATAGGCAAAAGTGGAGTTGGAGATCAAATGAATGCTGGACCTAGGTGTGATAGAGGAAAGCTTTAGTCCCTTGTCCAGTCCCATTGTATTGATTAAAAAGCCAGATGGAAGTTAGAGGTTTCGCAATGACTTCCGTCGGCTTAACCAAGTCTACCAATTCGATGCCTATCCAATGCCGTGAGTGGATGACCTTCTCGAGTGGCTAGGACATGCCAAATTTTTGACTACTCTCGATATTACCAAGGGGTACTGGCGGGTTCCCTTAACGGATTCCGCAAAGGAAAAGACTGCATTTAGTACTCCTAGCGGACATTGGCAGTATCATGTACTTCCATTCAGATTACATGGGGCACCCGCTACCTACCAACATCTGGTGGAAGAAGTGCTCAGACCCCACAATTCGTACAGTGGTGCCTACCTGGATGACATTGTCATCTATTCCAGCACATGGAAGGAACACCTACTGCAGGTTATGGCTGTATTATGGACACTAGCGAATGCCGGACTTCGTATTAATCCTAAGAAATGTTACTTTGGGTTGGTTGAAGCAAAATATTTAGGTTACCTAGTGGGCCGGGGTATGGTCAAACCACAATGCTCCAAAATAGATGCCATAGTGAATTGGCCCCATCCGATAACCAAGCGGCAGGTACAAGCATTTCTTGGCTTAGCGGGTTACTATTGCTGGTTTGTACCCTGGTTTTCTGAGAGAGCAATGCCCTTGACAAACAAGGACGGGGAAACCTAATCACGTGGTTTGGGATGATGATACTGACGCTGCATTTAGTGACCTTAAGCAGGCCCTTACGTCAGCCTCTATTTTGAAAGCTCCTGATTTTATTTTGCCTTTCATTCTCCAGACAGATTCTTCGGACACAGGTCTTGGTGCCGAGCTGAGCCAAAGCATTGATGGAGTGGAACACCCCGTTATGTACCTGAGTTTGAAACTGTTCGACCGAGAGACCAGGTATGCGGCAGGGGAGCGGGAGGCTTTGGTAATTAAATAGGCGATTATGCAGCTGAGGTACTACCTCCTGGGTCGGGACTTCACCCTGGTGACTGACCATGCACCATTACAAGGATGGCATTACACAGGGATTTGAATCCATGAGTCACGAGGTAGTTTATGGACCTACAGCCTTATAAGTTTTTGGTGATTTATCATCGAGGTCTGTTGCAGGCCAATGCTGATGCCCTTTCTCCGTGCCATGACCTCAGGAACCGGTACGCCCGACCCGACGGGGCTGGGCTAAGGGGGGCATGTCACACACGTGCAAGTAGGAGTGAACTGAATGGACCAAGCTGAGGTGATTACCCGACGGGCCAGGGGGTGGTGGGGTGCTCTAAACCTGTTTCTCTTAATTCTGCAGATCAAATACGGGAAAACCTGCCTAATTCAACGTCACTTCCGGTTCTGGCTCCCAGCCCAGCATCACTTCCGGTTCCGGCTCCCACACTGAAGTCACTTCTGGGTTACAGACTATAAATCCTCCATATTGCCAAACCGTGTTCTGTTCATTTTGGGAACTCAACCCAGCAACATCAATTGTGCTCTCTAAAATTCTTTTGCAGCTCGGAACAATATACGGGTGGCTGCCCCAAACCTTCTTTTAGAGTGTTGAGACTTATTATTTCACACTGTCCATTCAAAACACCTCCAGCCTGCTTACAGCTGACATTAACACGACTTGACAGGGTTTGACTGCATTAAAAACTAGTAGCAAATACACGTGACCAGATCACTTCCACCACATTTAAAAGCTGATAAAAATGGACAGTGTTGTTTCTTATTTTTAATGCTTTTTTTGTGCCATATGTTGTCATGCTGGTCGCAGTTCCTATAGGAACCTGGATGGGATGGGACCAAATGCCATATGATTAAGGACTGAGGTACAATATGCATAGTTTCTGTCTTATCGTATTTTCTAGTAATGATATTGTTAATGTATTGTTTAATATGGTTTATTTACAATTTAAGTATTGTCACACACTTTACTTGTTATATGCTAATAGACTGAAATCTATTTGTGCTCCATACCAGGTCCTTTAGAGAGCACCTTGTCTTAATAATACTCGGACATCCCACCCTGCCTACATTTGATCCCACTGTATTTTGTGTTTGCCCTGCTTTTTAACATTTGCACACAGTATCATCATTAATTCTGCCTTCTTTGTTTTTCATTAGCTTCAATAGTACTTCAACAAGTTATTTTTAGCTCACCCATCCGTTTTCCACAACCATTCAAGGTTGCAGTGGTCAAAAGCCTATTGTGATAGCAACAAGCAGAATACAAGGACTCCATTCTATTGCTGAGTAGGCTTACTAGCCCAGCCATTATTTATCTATACAGTGCAATGTTCATTCAAACATCAAAGAAGGTCAAGAGTAGAAATTACATATTTTTAAACAAGCATTCACAAAAACACTGTGTGGACTATGGAAATCATGAATTCTTTAATTTAATTTGGAATATTTAATATTTTGTAGGAGTGGAAGGAAAACTAACTTGGTTAGGCAGAGAACAAGTAAACTCCAGACAGACCAAAGCTGCGCTGGGTATTCGAATGACGCACTGCTAACCAGTGTCCTTTTCAATTTCCAATATGCCTGCCATTTAAATGATTTGCAGGAATGCATAGAAGAAAACAAAAGGTACAAAAGGTTTTGGTCAGCCTTTAAACCACTGGGGTGCACAAAGTTCTCTTAGTTTAGTACCCATTATCGGTATACAGAGGATATTGAACATAAAGGTCACAAAAAAGTAAAAAAAAAATGTCAAGATGATTTTAGATCAACCACTTATAATATATTCTGGCTGCTTAGATACATGATTTCATTTTAATAATACCATCAAGTGGTATTAAATCAGTGCTATTTTTGTAACTAACAGCAAAGGGTATTATAACTATTGTACATACAGTGTATTACATATTACAGATTATACAGTAACTTTTTACATTGTACCGTACTTGCTGTTTAAGAAGGATAAAACATTCTACAGTAACTTAAATTTTATGATACCAAAAACATTACCCACTGAACCGTGTATCACAGGTGAATTAAATATTCACGAAGAAATCAGAACAGAATTGTGTGCCTTTTCACCGTGTATTTAGCTACAGTATTGCTATGATGTTTTGTTAGGAAGTTCATGGTTTTATTCTGTAATATGCCCTTCAGTATGGAAGTTTAACCAGTCACATAAAAAATACTGTATTATTTCACAAAGAATTGTGATCTAAAGACAGTTAATGAAAGAGAGATTCAGTACACATGTAGTATGCCTTCAAGTGACAAGAACAGAAGACTTCTAGTAAAGTTACAGTTTAGTACCTTTAATATAGATGTTTTTAACACAGGAGGCCAGAAGTGCAGGTTTGACTGATAACCTGACCAGGATCTGCATAGAGTTTGCATGTTCTTTCCATTAGTATTAGTGAGTAAATAAAGATGATTACCTATTTTGAGACAGTACAGTAAATATGTCAGTAATATTGTACTTCTTCTTATTCGTTTTCTTCTTTCGGCTGCTTCTGTTAGGGGTTGCCGCAACAGATCATCTTGTCCGCATATTGATTTGGCAAAATTTTACACCGGATGCCCTTCCTTCTAAATTACTAAAATATCTTTAGTCCATTTTCACCCCGAAAGCAAATAATAGACGTCATGTCATATATGTGTACAAAATTTTAGCTCTATAGATGAAAGAGTTTGTGAGCTACATGTGATTTAAAATCCAGGACAGACAAACGAACATCCACAGTTGCGTAATATATAAGAAGATACAAAATCCAGTGTTTCTCTGTCTGTCCACTTTTCATGAGACAACTACTTAACGGATTTAGATCAGGTTTTTTTCTATAATTTGCTTGAACATTCCAGTCGATTTCAGTATCATAGTTCGCTTGCAGTACCGATTTATTTGTGCGAATCCAAGAAAAAGGCAGCGGGAATAGGGGAGGGGCCTTCCTCACTCACTGGCCAGCGTGTTCCTTAACTCCGCTTAGCTAGCGAGTGAGAGAACAATTAAATTCAACTTTGTTTGATATTTAAAATAAAGTATTACTTAGGCATTGATGGGTTTGAGTCTGGATATTCTCTTAAGTGTATGCCACACTGAAAAAATCGATTGCAAATCAGATTGTGGAATGTGATATGATTTTTTGGAAAGATCACTCACCCCTAAAATTGACTAATCAACTTTTAAAATTTATATAGGATTCATTAACCTTTTGGCAAACTACTTGATAAAGGGTGGCGAGGTACTGGTAGCTCATGAGCGACGTGCTGGAGAGTGATTTGTCAATGCACTAGTCACTGAGAAATCCATGCAGAGAGCACTAGTCAACAACAGTGAAAATATCATCCAATGATAGCATTTCTCACAAAGCATTAAATAATGGAAGTAAAAGATAAGTGTAAGGCTGTTGACCAAAAAGAAAAGATATTCGAAGCTCCAATATAAGTAAACCCAGTCTTGTCTGGTAAATACTGTATGTTTGATATACAAGGACAGAGTGACCTTCCTAATGAACAAAAATGGAAAATCTAAAAACTATACTATAATGCCTGCGGTATGGATGCCCGCCCGGGGTTTGTTTCCTACCTTGCGCCCTGTGTTGGCAGGGATTGGCTCCAGCAGACCCCCATGAATCTGTAGTTAGAATATAGCGGCTTGGATGATGGATGGATTTATACTATAATGCAGTGTTCTCCCTAGAAATACACCTGGCTGATTCCACATGATGCTGTGCTGCATTTTAGTTTGGATTGGTATTCTTCTCCATACTGAATGGACAGCTCAGTTGTAGTTTTCTCTCCATCATAACATGCACCATACAAGATACAGTCTTAATTATGTATGCCATTTCACAATAAGATTATTTAAGGCTTTATAAGGCATTAGTAGTATTTTAAAGTCAATTCTGAATGACGCAGGTAACCAGTGTAACAATGCTAAAACTGGGAAGATGTGCTCAAATTTTCTTTTTCTAGTTAAGATTCTGGCTGCTGCATTCTACACTAATTGCAACTGATTTATGTCTTTCTTAGGTAGCCCTGTTAGGAGTGCTTTACAGTAATCTATTCGACTAAAAACAAAAGTGTGAACTAATTTTTCCTTAAGTGAAAGAATGTAGTCTTAGTAATACGGTTAATGTGTGACTTAAAGTTTAGGTCAGATTAGATGATTACCTCTAAATTCTTTACCTCTGCCTTCATTTTTAAACCTAAGGAATCAAGTTTATTTTTAATATCCTCGCTATAACCATGTTTGACAATAAGTAATATTTCTGTTTTATCCTTATTCAATTTGACACGATTTCTACTAATCCTTTCAGAAATATTGCTAAGGCATTGGATCTGAGAGCCAGGAGCATCAGGGTCATCAGGCGCTATTTGCTGGTTTCTGACAAACACTGTGGAGGCGGAGCTTTCTGGTAAATTACCTTCAGCACAGTCTCCTTCAAATGAAAAACATAAGTCTAAACAATGCTTATCAGGAAACAACAGTGAATGATTTAAAAAATGTGATTGGTAAGTGGTGAACAACGAAATGATGTGTGCCTAGGAAATACTCAGAAAAAAACTCACAAACAATGAAGTGACTACGGTAACAATATCTTGCCAAAGACTTCAATAAGAAAGTTTGGTTGATCATAAACAAACTGAAATGCACATTGATACTTGTGCAGTTACAAAGGAAAAACAAATCTTAAAACAAACTAGGAATGGCAAATGAAAAAATCAGTTTCAGTTTTGATGAATGAGATCCTTTCCTGGGATTTTTAAGATCTAGGTATTGGTTAGTAAAACTACAACAGTATTTAAAAAATAGGCATAGCGAGGTTATTGTTTGTTCCTTCTTATAACACCTTAGTGCTGGTGGAAATATACATGATACATCAGAAGGAATAAATAATACTGGAAAGTGCTCATTATGAAGATTATTTAAGTGTTCTTTTTGATAAAACTACAGGAATCTCAAGTATTAAAATTGTGGATTTTATTTATTAAACGTATTGGTTAACTAAATAAAGAGGATAGGGGTTAGTTTTGAAGTCATTGATGTCAAAGCAGCAACTACTACTAACATAGTGAAAGAGACCCCTGGCAGTCCAGGTTTAAAAAACATGATTTTTCTGGCCTAAGATCTGAAGCAGCAGTTTTTATATTCGGAAACTAAAGGGAGGTGCAAAATGTCTTGAAGGACCTACAATCATCTGTCGTGATTTAATATCTCAAGGAAACTGTTTTCCTTCTTCCAACAGATTAAACTTAAAATGGTTAGTGACACTAGAAGTCTATCGCATTGCTCTGCAGTACAGTCTCTAAAAGGCTGTATAATGAATGTAATAGCTGCACTTGAAAGAGAAGCCACTGAATGAAATTATATTAAGTACTGTACATACATATATTAAATATTAGATACCAGTAACAGCGCACTGCACGATAACGTGCAGTGAATACACTTGACTTGAGCTTACATAGTTTTCATACTCTTTCTCTGTATGTTTAGCATTCGTTTGCTCAGAAGGTAATGCGCTTGCTGCTTCTTGAGTATCTCTTGTTTTCTCCACCCTAGAGGCCTGCTTCTTCTCTACTTTTGTCTGCATCTTTTCATGTTAAAACTGATTAAGTTGGTGTTTGTGTTGCAATTTCACTTGAGCTGGCCAGAGCCGAGAATTTATTCTACAATAAAATAAAAATAAAATGTGAAATAAACTTGGAGGTCAATCTTCACCCCGAAGGCAGATGGTGGATGTCACCTAGGATATGTGTATGAAATTTCAGGTCAATAGTTCAAACGGTTGGCGAGCTACAGGTTATTTAAAATCCTGGACAGACAAATAAACAGCCACGGTAGCATATTATATATAAAGATATTAAAACCTACAGTACAATTCTATTTTTTCAGAAATTCTGCATTCAGCTACGTTGCCTTTATGTTCAAACTTGTCTAGAGCATGGCAAAGGCAAGATGATAAAAGAAAGAGCACCAATCTTACAAGTCACAAAACTAGGCATCATGGAACTGAAAGGCGTCCAAGCAAACATTTTTAAAATTTTCATGAACATCTTGCAGATGGAATAGTCAAACATTGACACTGATTATTCACATGCTAATGTTATTACATTCAAAGCTACAATTTGTGATAAGTACATAAGCACAGTTGTTAAACACCTAAATGCAAGATTTCCTGTTAATCATTTCCTGTTTTTCAATTCTTCTCAATGCACAATGTCATGATTAGTGTTTATTAGTGAAAACCACAGAAAATATGATGTGTTTGAAACTGACCTAGTTTGTTGAATAATTCCTTGGAAATTCTCCACGTTTCCACCAATGATATTTTGCAAGTCAAGTATGAGATTACAGAGCTGTTGCTGTTCCCCCCAGTCAATTACTGTATATGATGCTGATCCTAGTAGTAAGCTAAAAATTAGGAGAAAACTCGTGAATACATTGGAACACAAAATGTGCACATGGAAGGAAACAGGAAATGTAGTGGTGCCTCACAGCTCTGGTCATATTTTTGTCCACTTTATTTGGTCCAACATGGCAGATGTTTCTTGTTAAGGTCACTTAAAAGACCACTGCACTATTATAATTCACTCAAAACTAGTTGGGTTTCTCCTTCTCTACTGACTTCAGTGCACTGTGTTGAGTTCAGTGAATATCCTGAACATTTCCGTGATTTTGCCGAACTCGAGGCAACATGAATTGAGCATGGTTCACTCATCACTAGTCCTGATCAAAGTGAGACCACTGAGATTGTTTTTGATATAATTGCCGGCAATCCTGCAATTTTAAAGTATGACATCACTAAACAAAAATAGGCCAATGCATGTAGAATGATAAAGAGCCGCCATTTAAAAAATTTAAATCAAAAACAAACACTAGTAAGACTGGAAACATCAATTGAAAGAGTCTTTTCTAAATGTAGCAAAACCTGCGGTTGTTGGGCTGGTCATACCTGTGAGCACAGCTGAATGTGAAAAAGTTTTCTGCCCTAAAAAGAATAAAAATTTAAATAATCTAATGCAGATTTCGTTGAATGGACCAGATTGTGTGGTTTTGATTACAAAAATACTATAGAAACCTCGGCTTTTAAGAGTCGAGAAGAATCCATTAAATTTAAAGTTTGGTAATCACTATGAATATAAGAAGGTTTCCATTACTTGATAACTACAAACACTGCTGAGTGTATTCTGTTCCTTTGTAACCACCTGGCTACTCCTTCATCCCACCCAACTAAAAAAATAATTCTGGACAGATCACTGACATAATTGTTAGGCCTTTCTCTTTGCAGTTGTATGCTGTTACTTCAAATGTATGGAATATAACAAATGAAATAATAAATTATTCCAAATCTCGCACAAATGTTATAACATGTTACTAAATTACAGTATGTGAAAAGATGATGATTCTGCACATTTTCAATACAAGCTAAAAACTATTGCTGTAATAGTAAAAATAAAGTGCACTTTAAAAAAAATAATTATGAAATTAAGGATATTGTGACAGAATCTTGATATACAATAAATGCCATGCAGAATAATTGATATCTCCACGAGCATTACAAATTATGCACACATTCAAATGTTCAAAACGGAGTCTATTTAAATAGTCGCAAACTTAAAATATCACATTAAATAAAGTTTGTTGATGTAGAGCCAATCTTAGACAGTTAATGTTAATGTTAAATCCACACAAGTGTCTGGTCAATTTCAGTAGAGTATCAGTTTCTCATAGTTACTCAGATTATGGTGTAGTCTTTTATCCACTGTAAGTTAGCATGAAATAGAACTTTCTTAGCTATTCCTATAAAAACAATGTATTAATTAAGTTAGTTAAATCTCACTGCTGGCATGGACTGTTAGATTAGTTTACAAATAGAGCACTGGCATACAGTTTTTAGACTGTTCTACACGTAATATGACTGTATGACCAAACTTTGAGAGAAATCAAGCAAGATAAGTAAGCTATAAAGAGAACTTTTTAAAGCAAGAAGTTTTCTTTTCATTTCAATATTTTCTCTATTTTTGTGTGAACTCTTTTGCATTGAATTTTACTAAATCTTTTTAAATCGAAGATGCTTGGATTGTGGAATTATTCCAACATGCATAACACTACTGCCTAAACTGTTCTATGAAAACTAAAAGCTGCAGAACTTTGGTAATTGTGGACAAATGCAGCTACAATCAGCATAAAAGTCTTTGATTCTTTATGTCTTCAAAAGTAAACGAAACTATGACAAAAAGTTTACATTTAAGATATAATTGGTAATAAGTAAATTTGCACTTTACACACCAGTGTTCTCAATGCGTTGAAAATAGATGGATTGACGAGGATCCAGATTGGAATAATTTACAAGTTACAATTATTTTAAATGCTTTCCAGAACCAGGGGTAAAAAATCCATATATGATTGGGTTGAATGCAGAATTTAAAAAAGTTCTACCCAAAGGTTCCATGTTTCATTTGAAAAAACAAAAATAATCAAAAACTCTAGAAATCCATAAAGATATATAGGTAAGCAGCATGATACAAAAACACAAATGACGATGCTTATAGTTTTAGCAGCTTTATGTTGAGTTTTCCGGAATCCTTTCATTCTCGTCTGCTCACCAGATTCCCCTGGTTCTGCTGCACTCCGCACTGCCTTTGCATGTCTTTTTGCAACAAGGAAGATTTTAGCATAAATGAAAACTATGATTAAAAATGGCAGAAGAAATGTAATAAGTAAATCAAAGAACAAGAAAACTGGTACAACATTTATTTCATTTTTAGTGGTACTTGTTTTACAATATATAAAGGCAAGGAAACAAGTTTGAACAAAAGTATAGAACGCTGAGAAAGACCACACAGTAGCCACTGATATCAAAATAACTTTAAACGTGACCTTTATGAAATAAAACAGAGGATAGCAAACAGCATAATAAAGGTCACCAGCAAGAAGTAACAGGTGAAAAACAGAAATATTGGTTATAGTGATAATAACATTATAAGAAAATCACAACAAGCTGCTTTTATACCAGTACATTTCTGTTGTTTTAAGCAATTGAACAGGCATGTTAAATGCTCCAATAATAAAATCAGCAAATGCCATGGAAAGAATAAGAATGTTTGATCGGGTGCAAAGCTGTTGTGACAGATAGGGGGCGCTCTCGCTCCCTTGAACCCCTGTCCACGACTCCAGACACCAGGTAAAAGTCCTCAAGTTGACTTTATTTTTATGCCACAGTGTACAAAGCACACTCTCCACCACAATACTCATAAATAACCAATAATACACAATAAATCAATCCTCCAGCTCCCAGACGCGTTGCCACCCTTCCACCCAGCTCAGCTCATTGTCTGGGAGTTCCCATAGTCCTTTTATACTCCCTGACCCGGAGGTGTTTCTGCCCAACAGTCCACAAGTCCTTATTCCTTCCGGGTCAGGGTAAATAGTCCTTTTCTTCAACCCGGAAGTCCGTCTCTCTTCCTATGACGAACCTCCGGGTCACAGGGCCCTCGGTCCTCCCTGCAGCTCCCTCCTGTGGCCCCCACGGCATCCAGCAGGGCTTTGCATAAAAACTCCATTGTCCATGATGCACTGCTGGTCTTCTGGGGACCTCCATGCTGCAAGGAGGGCTCCACCTGGCAGCTTGGGGGTATTGGCCGGGATAAATGGCCGGCCATCCTTCACACTGTTTAAAATGTAAAATGGAGATGATCAGAGCCAGGTTTCCACATACTGCAAGAATTATTCCTGTAATGAAGATGACATGCAGAGTCGCATCAACAGCAAATGAACTGTAGATTCTGGAGTAAGTTACATTTTCATACGATGGGCAAGTCAATTCTAAATACGTTTTCAAATTTTTTGCTATTTCCATTTTCTAAACGTATAGTTGTTGACTTTGCTCTCAGTTTCCATGTAGTGTTTCATAGCATGTATTTATAAAGGTGACGGCTGAAAGAAATACTCTGAGGAATATTCTCTTTTGACATTTGAGCTCTGACAATCTAATATAACCATCCATTATCCAACCTCCTATATCCTAATGACAGGGTCACGGGGGTCTGCTGGAGCCTATCCCAGCCAACACAGGGCGCAAGGCAGGAAACAAACCCTGGGTAGGGTGCCAGCCAACCACGGGGCAAATCTAATATATGCCTCTTGGAATAAAGTGAAAATTAGTTTGAGAATATTTACTATTTAATATTTACTATTAAAACTCCTTGGTGGCAGGGCCCCGGGGGTAGATGAGATACGCCCCAAGTTCCTCAAGGATCTGGATGTTGTAGGACTGTCTTTGTTGACACGTCTCTACAACATCGCATGGACATCGGGGACAGTGCCTCTGGATTGGCAGACTGGGGTGGTGGTCCCCCTCTTTAAGAAGGGGAACTGGAGGGTGTGTTCCAACTACAGAGGGATCACACTCCTCAGCCTCCCTGGAAAAGTCTATTTGGGGGTTCTGGAGAGGAGGGTCCGTCGGATTGGGTCACTGCTTTTTGCAGAGGATGTTGTCCTGTTTGCTTCATCAGGCAATGATCTTCAGCTCTCTCTGGATCGGTTCGTAGCTGAGTGTGAAGCGGCTGGGATGAGAATCAGCACCTCCAAATCCAAGACCATGGTCCTCTGCCGGAAAAGGGTGGAGTACCCTCTCAGCATTGGGAGTGAGATCCTGCCCCAACTGGAGGAGTTCAAGTATCTCGGGGTCTTGCCCACGAGTGAGGGAAGAATGGAGCGTGAGATCGACAGGCGAATCGGTGCGGCGTCTGCAGTGATGCGGGCTCTGCATCGGTGTGCTGTGGTGAAAAAGGAGCTGGGCCGTAAGCCAAAGCTCTCAATTTACCAGTCGATCTACGTTCCTACCCCACCTATGGTCATGAGCTATGGGTATTGACCAAAAGAACGAGATCACGAATACAAGCGGTTGAAATGAGTTTCCTCTGCAGGGTGTCTAAGCTTTCCCTTAAAGATAGGGTGAAAAGCTGAGTCATCCGGGAGAGGCTCAGAGTAGAGCTGCTGCTCCTCCGCATCGAGAGGAGTCAAATTAGGTGGCTCAGGCATCTGATCAGAATGCCTCTTGGACACCTCCCTGGCATGGTGTTCCGGGGACGTCCAACTGGGAGGAGGCCCCGGGGAAGAACCAGGACATGCTGGAGGGACTATGTCTCCCAGCTGGCCTGGGAACGCCTCGGGATTCCCCCGGAAGAGCTAGAAGAAGTGGCTGGGGAGAGGGAAGTCTGGGCATCTCTGCTCAAGCTGCTGCCCCCATGACCCGACCTCGGATAAATGGAAGAAGATGGATCGATGGATGGATGGATATTTACTATTAAGGTACCTAAACTAGCAATTATCAGGATACTCAGCCCTGTGCCCCCCACCTCTTTGAACTGAACATTACAGTGTGTTATATCATCTACACCCTCTACTGTTTCCCCTTGGCCGTCTGTATGTTTCCTTAGGTTGTCAGGATTGCCTAAGAATTTTTTTTTCTTTTTATATGCTCTTGGAATTAGTGTCCTACAAAATATATTATAAATCACAGTATATTTATACATTATATATGCAACTTACAAATGCTGCATTTCTAAATATTGTACAGGTTCAAAACAAAACACAAAGTTACTTTTTCTAAAAATCAATGGTTAACACAAAAATGGCATAAAAATGTTTTTTTCTTTGTCTTTATATACACTAGGGGGCTTTGCCCCCTACTTGCTTCACGAGCCCACACTCTCCCCCCAACCTGGGGCATGCTACGCGCCAGCCACTTCACGTCTCTACCACTCGTGTTGTGAAGGGAAGTGGCTGAACGCACACTTTGGAGATGCAGACGGATCACCTGCTTGCTTACTGCTCCTCCTTCCATGCTGCATGTTGTGCTTCTCGCGCTGCGTGTTGGTCATTTCAAAGCCTGTACAACAGCTTTCTTCACTTTGCTCGCTTACCCCTTCCTCCAAGCTCACCAACCACCACCCCCCGTGCGCACTAAGCTTGTCGCGCTGTGAGTCAATCATTTAGAAGCCTGTACAGCAGCTGTCCTTTTGTCTTACTGCTTTGATTTGCGGGACGTTAAAGTGTCTCTCGCGGGATGTCTGGGCTGATTATTACTTTTTTATTTTCTGAATTTGCTCATAGATTATTATTTTTCTCTTGTGCATCCTTTTTTGCCTTCTTTTCTCTCCAACGCTTTCGTGTCTCTTTTCAATGCACTGCTTTTTCTTCTTCGCTTAGTCGTTCACATGCTATCTAGAACGTATAACATTTTTAAGAGCTGGGAGCACATGAATTGAAGTTGTTTTAAATTGTTTGTAAGTACGGCGTGACGTGCAAAAGTCACCTTCTCATAGGTCTTGCTTCCTAAGGTTGTAATGTCTAATTTCGCATGATGTCAAAGTTTCTCTCCGAGATGATCACATCTTGACTCAAGATTTTTTATATAAAATATATATATATATATCTATACTAATAAAAGGCAAAGCCCTCACTGACTGACACACTCACTCACTGACTCACTCACTGACTCACTAATCACTAATTCCCCAACTTCCCGTGTAGGTAGAAGGCTGAAATTTGGCAGGCTCATTCCTTACAGCTTACTTATAAAAGTTGGGCAGGTTTCATTTTGAAATTCTACGCCTAATGGTCATAACTGGAACCCATTTTTATCCATATACTATAATAGACTGCAGCTCGATGGCCGTGGAAGGCAGAGTTGCGTGTCGCATCATCACGCCTCACACATAATCACGTGAACTGACTGTGAACGCAGTACATAGAAAACAAGGAAGAGCTCCAAAGAGCGCTGAAAAAAAACCACATACAAGCATATTCATAAGTGCAGCTACTGCGGAAACAAAGCACGGTGTAAACCGTAAGTTTAAATGAAGTTTATAGACACGCTCCCGCTGCCGTTGGTCATGCCTACGACGAATACCATACCAAACAGCGGAGAAGCTGTGTAAAGGCTGCTTCACAAAAAAACAGTGGAGCGCCTTATATGAGCAGGCAGTCAGCTAAAGAATGGAATCAATAAATAACTATAATCATAATAAACGAACAGAAAATAGCGGAGAAGCCGCGGATTAAATAAAGGAAATGGGTACCTGAACTGTAAGGCAAGTCTCAAATAGCAACACAATAATTATAACAATCGTAATAAACGAACAATAAAACAGTACAGAACCGCGAAACAAGGAGAAAGTACAGCCTTATATGGCGTTCATTTGTAAAACAGCGGTGAAGCTGTGTAAGGGCAGCTTCACAAAAAAACAGCAGAGCACCACACTCTGAATGTATTCCTCGCATCACCGTTATACCCTCTGATCTCCCATTTCAATTCAAATGCCTCCAATTTCCAGTAAGGCTCTGCTTCGCGATGACAATTAATAAGTCTCAGGGACAGACCCTACAAAAGGCTGCCATTGATTTGAGGAAGGATTGCTTTTCTCCTGGATAACTATACATTGCATTCTCAAGAGTAAGCGCGCACAGCTTGGTCATATTACAACTGGAGTGCTGAACTGACAACATGGTATGCAAAGAGATCCTTAACAAATAGTTATTGGTATATTTTCCCTCAGTTTAAAAAGGTTTTCTTTTCTTCTTAATAAAAATTTCAAAGCAGTACTTCGTCGCTGCAAAGCGCGGGGATTTTGCTATATACAGTATGTATATATGTAGATATGTATATATATATATATATGTATGTATGTATGTGTATATCTACATATATATATATGTAGATATGTATATATGTGTATATATAAGTAGATATGTATATATATGTAGATATGTATATATATATATATGTGTATATATGGTCTGTGTGTATATATATTGTCACAAAAACGAGACATAGACAGATAAAGGTTTGGGGCAGCCACCCGTGTAATCTGGTTTCCTGGCTGCAAAAGTCGTTTTTGTCAAAATAACCAGCACTGAAGTGCATACAACGGAGTCCAAAACAAGACTGAGGAAAAAGGGAAAGGGGCAATTTTTTAAAGGGGAAGACAGGAAGTGAGGTCATAAGGATCGAGCACGTGGTCTTCAACCATTGGATCACAGCTGGACGTGACATTAGAGGGGTCGGAGCTGGTGTGGTCGACTTCCATTGGCTCGGTCCCGGAAGTGATGTCAGGAGAGCCAGGTGGAATCCCCCGGGAATGGTCTACAGGCAAAGGAGAAAAAGAGTCAGTGTACTCTGCCACATCCCGGCATGCCTCCGAACTGCCTTCACTCAAGCCCTTTAGCTGCCTCCCATGCGCACGTGTGTGACAAGGCCCCCCCCTCAGCCCAGACTCGTCGGGTCAGGCGACCCTAAACGAGAGATCGTGAACCCGAGAAAGAGCATCAGCGTTGGCATGGAGAGTGCCCCGACGATGAACAAGTGAAAACTTATATGGCTGTAGGTCAAGAAACCACCGGGTGACCCGCGGATTCGACTCCTTGTGCAGGGCCATCCACTGTAGAGGTGCATGGTCCATGACAAGGGTGAATTCCCGGCCCAACAGGTAGTACCTAAGCTGAGTAATCGCCCATTTAATCGCCAAAGCCTCCCTTTCCACCGCTGCATACCTGGTCTCCCAGTCCAACAGTTTCCGGCTCAGGAACATGAAGGGGTGTTCCACACCATCGACACTTTGGCTCAGCACGGCGCCCAGGCCTGTGTCCGAAGCGTCCGTCTGGAGGATGAAAGGCAAAGAAAAGTTAGGTGCCATCAAAATAGGTGTGGACGTAAGGGCCTGCTTTAAGTCACCAAATGCAGCGCCTGTCTTCTCAGTCCATACCACAATGTTCGGGGCCCTCTTCTTTGTTAAATCAGTCAAGGGTGCCGTCTCTCTGCGGTAGTACCCGGCTAACCCGAGAAACGCTTGGACCTGCCGCTTGGTTTGCGGACGGGGCCTTTTCAAAATGGTATCAACTTTGGAGCACTGTGGCCTTATGGTACCCCAACCCACCAGGTAGCCTAAATATTTGGCCTCGCTCAATACAAAGATGCATTTCTTGGGATTAATCCGGAGCCCGGCCTCACCAAGTGTCCGTAATACCGCTCAGACATGCTGTAGCTGCTCCCTCCATGTGCTGGAATAGATGACCACGTCATCCAGGTAGGCAGCACTGTATGAGTTATGAGGCCGTAGCACTTTGTCCACCAGACGCTGGAAGGTTGCTGGAGTCCCATGTAACCCAAATGGAAGGAGACGATACTGCCAGTGTCCGCTAGGGGTACTAAACGCGTTTTTTTCCTTCGCGGAGTCCATTAAAGGAACCTGCCAGTACCCTTTTGTCATGTCAAGTGTGGTCAGATATCGAGCCTGTCCAAGCCTCTCGAGAAGGTCGTCCACACGTGGCATTGGATAGGCATCAAATTGGGAGACTTGATTAAGCCGACAGAAGTCATTGCAGAACCTCCAACTCCCGTCAGGCTTACCGACGAGCACAATGGGGCTGGACCATGGAATATAACTTTCCTCAGTTACACCTAGTTCCAGCATGCGCTTGATCTCAAGCTCCACTTCAGCCTTTTTTGCCTCGGGAAGACGATACGGGCGTTCTCGGACAACAACTCTGGGCTCTGTCACAATGTTGTGCTCAATCAGAGAGGTCCTTCCAGGGTTTTTACTGACTACCTCCCAAACGGTCCGGATAACTGTTTCCAGCTCCTGCAGTTGTCTGGGACTTAAGTCCGTACCGAAGTTAAGGTCGTGTGTGTTAGCGAAGAGTGAGTGGAGCTGGCCGGAGGAGGGAGCGGGGTCCCTGTCCTTCCACGGTTTCAGCAGGTTCACATGATAAACCCACTCCTTCGGTCGACGATTGGGTTGACTCGCCAAATAGTCGACCAGTCCCTTCCTCTCCTTATCTTCATAGGGGCCTTGCCAATGGGCAAGAAACTTAGAGTGGGAGGTAGGGACTAGGACCATGACCTGATCTCCCGGGTGAAACTCCCAGAGAGACGTGCCGCGATTGCAGTAGCGGGCCTGTGCTGCTTGAGCCTCTTCCATGTGACTTTTAAGGAGAGACCGAATCTTTCCAAATCTATCATGTAACTGCGCGATATACTCTAGTATGTTTATAGAGGGAAGAGCCTCTTCTTCCCATCCTTTTTTTAAAATATCTAATATACCCCGAGGTTTTGCCCATACAGTAATTCAAAAGGGGAGAACCCTGTGGAGGCTTGTGGGACTTCCTGGTAGGCAAAAAGGACGAGGGGGAGGAGCTGATCACCTTACGCAGCATTTGTTTGAGAGTTTGATTAAACCTCTCTACTAATCCGTCGGTTTGAGGATGATACACCGAGGTCTTTAAATGCTTTATTTTCAGTAACTTGGCAGTCTCCTTGAACGTCTCCGAGGTGAAAGGGGTCCCCTGGTCCGTCAAGACTTCCTTGGGAATCCCCACGCGCAAAGACCCCTAGTAATTCCCGTGCGATGGCTTTAGAGGTAGCTGAGCGCCACGATGACACAAGCGGCGGACCTGTACCAGCGGATTTCTCATGGACACAGGTTATACCGGTCTTAAATTTTAGCCACTGTTGCGGTAGCACAAAGCGGCGGGCAACAATGGAAATGTTGCTGCCGGAATCGAACAAAACGGTGGTCTTGTGTCCGTTGACGATCACCACGCCAGTATGTGGGACCGCCAATGGATTAACCAGAGCACACCAACCCCTCCTCGCCCTCCACCTGCATTCCTCCTTGCCTCCAAGCGGTTTGTGTGCCCGCGGCACGGCGGACGCCGATACAAACTCTGGGTTGTACAGGGAGGGGAGTTGGAGATAATGACGGTTCTGCTCCCCCAGAGTGTGAGGCCGCTCTCTGTGTCTCCAGAAGCTCTATGAGCTCTGACATGTTCTGAAACTGCTTGCCCCGGACCGGCTGGGTGAAACCATGGGGAAGCGCTTTCAGGAGCAGATAGCAAGCTACCTGCTCTATTATTTGGTAGGGCTTGTTTTCAAATGGCTGTAGCCACTGCCCTACCGTGGCCCAGAAGGACCAGGCTTGTTTGCAGGTCGGCCGCTCAGGGTCCAACCTCCATTTTTTTATTTCACTCACCTGCCAGTCTGGGGCACCCCTAGGTGGTAAATGGGGCTCTGGTTTCACAGGGAGGCAGGCACTCTCCCCCAAGAGAGCATACTGAGCCCCTTTTGCCTCCCCCCTCCAGGGCAGCCCAACTCTGTGAGCCCCACCCGCACACTCCTTGGCCTCTCTAGGTGGCCTAGTTATGCGTTCCGGGGGCAGAGCCCGCACCGGGTCTTGCCGAACCACGGAACACCCTCCCCACCTGAATACTCGGCCCCGGTACGCTCCCACCTGGGTGTATAGCAGGTCCTGTCCCCTTCTCTTCTGGGACTTCTCCATCCTGCTGACTTTGCCACTGTCACAAAAACAAGGCATAGACAGATAAAGGTTTGGGGCAGCCACCCGTATAATCTGGTTTCCCGGCTGCAAAAGTTGTTTTTGTCAAAATAACCAGCACTGAAGTGCATACAACGGAGTCCAAAACAAGACTGAGGAAAAAGGGAAAAGGGGCAGATTTTTAAAGGGGAAGACAGGAAGTGAGGTCATAAAGATCGAGCACGTGGTCTTCAACCATTGGATCACAGCCGGAAGTGACATCAGAGGGGCCGGAGCTGGTGTGGTCGACTTCCATTGGCTCGGTCCCGGAAGTGATGTCAGGAGAGCCAGGTGGAATCCCCCGGGAATGGTCTACAGGCAAAGGGGAAAAAGAGTCAGTGTACTCTGCCACATCCCGGCATGCCTCCGAACTGCCTTCACTCAAGCCCTTTAGCTGCCTCCCATGCGCACGTGTGTGACAATATATATATATATTTGTGTATGTATGTATGTGTATATATATATTTATGTGTATGTGTGTATATATATATATGTATTTTTATGTGTATGTATGTATGTGTATATGTATATATGTAAATGTGTGTGTATATGTATGTGTATATATATATTGATATGTGTATATATATATGTATATATATGTAGATGTGTATATGTATATACTAGCAAAATACTCGCGCTTCGCAGCGGCGAAGTACTGACTTAAAATTTTTATTAAGAAGAAAATTAAACCTTTTTAAACTGAGGGAAAATATACCAATAATTATTTGTTTAGGATCTCTTTGTATACCACATTTTGAGTTCGGCCCTCCGGTTGTAATATGACCAAGCTTTGCGCTGAGCTTACTCTTGAGCATGCAACGTACAGTTGGCCATGTGAACAGTAATCTTGTTTCAAATCTCACAGCTTGGATTGCTGCTGTCATAATCGGTTTGAGTTTCATTGTTTCAATGACGACAGTATTTGCAGGACTTGTGTTGAAGTGACATTCGGCATCTGTCAAGCGTTGTAAGCATACAACCGGTTTCATCGATAACTTCACATCCAGCTTTTGAGAGTTTAAACATTCATAAACATCAAAGTGTCTACTACTGAAATCGTCACTTGTGAGTCTAAGATGTTTAAGAGGCACTGGCAGTTGTCGAAAGGGGTAAAATATTTGGCAATTTCGGTACACTTGAAAGCGACAACCGAACAATTCAGCGGCATCCATCAACTCACATGCAGAACCATAGGTGAAGGGCTTAAGCATTTCACTCTTATAGTGCTCCTGTGTAGTATAATTATCTCCTGTACCGTCATCAGTCCACACCTTGAACCTGTCCCAGTCATTCAATACATAAGACACAATGTTCCTCAGGATATCAAAAGTGAGCCTGATATGGCCGTGCAATATGTAACACAGAGAATGGAAAAGGTAGGTGCCATCTCCAGGCATGGAAACCACTCGGTAAGTGACAGTTCTTTGATCGATGGTGATCACCTCGATAGACATGTTAATGGGGGTACGGTTGGAATGATAAAGGAAATGGGTACCTGAACAATGTAAAGTAAGTCTAAAATACCTAAACAATAACCATAATCGTAATAAACGAACAATAAAACAGCTGAGAAGCCATGGATTAAATAAAAAGGCTGTAGTTATCAGCAGGGAGATGTGAATCCCGTGGCGAAGCAAGGAAGGGAATGTAGAGACCGGAGCGACGGACGGCCTTATATAGGCAGGCAGCCAACAATGTGGGAGGCGTTGGGATAGGGGACCCAATGCCACCTCACACGGTGACCGAGCTGCAGGCTATGGACGTATATATGTACGTAAGTAGGATTCAGTTAGCGTTGGGAACCCGCGTACCAAATTTCTTGAAGATGGGGCCAATAGTAACAAAGACCGTTGAAAAGTTCAATATGGCAGCCAACAGTGGCATGATACCACCGAAATAAGTATGTACATTGGTTTCGGTTAGCGCAGGGAAGCCGCATACCAAATTTCGTGAAGATGGGGCCATAAATAAGAAAGTTCATCATGGTGGACGTTGTCGACCGTTATGACTGTTACGCATAGAATTTCGAAATGAAACCTGCTTAACTTTTGTAAGTAAGCTGTAAGGAATAAGCCTGCCAAATTTCAGCCTTCTACCTACATGGGAAGTTGGAGAATTAGTGACATTGGAAAGTTCAATATGGCAACCGACAGTGGCATCATACCACTGAAATAAGTACGTACATCAGTTTTGGTTAGCACAGTGAAGCCATCTACCAAATTTCGTGAAGATGGGGCCATAAAAAAGAAAGTTCAACATGGCGGACATTGTTGACCATTATCACCGTTACGTGTAGAATTTCAAAATGAAACCTGGTTAACTTTTGTAAGTAAGATGTAAGGAATGAGCATGCCAAATTTCAGCCTTCTACCTACACGGGAAGTTGGAGAATTAGTGACGTTGGAAAGTTCAATATGGCGGCCGACAGTGGTGTCATACCACCGAAATAAGTACGTACATCAGTTTCGGTTAGCGCACGGAAGCTGCCTACCAAATTTCGTAAAGATGGGGCCATAAATAAGAAAGTTCAACATGGCAGATGTTGTCGACCGTTATCGACCATTATGGCTGTTATGTGTAGAATTTCGAAATGAAACCTGCTTAACTTTTGTAAGTAAGCTTCTATCTACACAGGAAGTTGGAGAATTAATGATGAGTGAGTGAGTCAGTGAGGGCTTTGCATTTTATTAGTATAGATATGTATATATATGTATATATGTATATGTTGTGAACGATAGGGGGCGCTCTCGCTCCCTTGAACCCCTGTCCACGACTCCAGACACCAGGTAAAAGTCCAAATGTTGACTTTATTTTTCTTCCACAGTGCCTCCCTGACCCGGAGGTGTTTCTGCCCAACAGTCCACAAGTCCTTATTCCTTCCGGGTCAGGGTAAATAGTCCTTTTCTTCAACCCGGAAGTCCGTCGCTCTTCCTATGACGAACCTCCGGGTCACAGGGCACGAAGAAGCCCTCGGTCCTCCCTGCAGCTCCCTCCTGTGGCCCCCACGGCATCCAGCAGGGCTTTGCCTAAAAACTCCATTGTTCATGATGCACTGCTGGTCTGCTGGGGACCTCCATGCTACAAGGAGGGCTCCACCTGGCGGCTTGGGGGTATTGGCCGGGATAAATGGCCGGCCATCCTTCACAATGTATATATATATGTTTATGTGTGTGTGTGTGTGTGTGCATATATATATATATAACAGCAACACTCATAACAGTGACAAAACTATTACATTGACAATCATGTTACGTTATTTTTAAAATGTTTCCTTTTCTTTTTCATAACTTCTTTAACACACTACTTCTCCACTGCGAAATGTGGGTATTTTGCTAGTATATATATATATATATATATATATATATATATATTGTGACAGCAGGGGTCACTGTTGACCCGTGAATCTCACAGACAACGCGTCCAGACACCAGGTACAAATATAACAAATGAATTTAATTTCTTTATAATGTGCACAAAGCACCTCCACTTCCGCGATACACAAAAAAACTCAATAATAATCGATTAATCATAATAATAAATCCTCTTTTCCACCCAGCAGCTCTGTCACACTCCCTCCCAAATCCGACTCATTCTGCTGGGTTTCTCACAGTCCTTTATATAGTTTGTGACCCGGAAGTGCTTCTGTCCTTCACTCCATGATTCGATACCACTTCCAAGTCATATGAAAATTTCTTCTTTTCTTCAGCTCGGAAGTACTTCATTTTTTCCATCTCCATTACTAGGGAGTACTTCCGGGCTGTAATAGAAACACTCGTGCCCCCCTGCAGCATCCCCTGACGGCCCCCACAGTATCTAGCAGGGCTGTGAAGCCGAACTCCATTGTCTATGATGCCCTGCGGGAATTTGGGGCACCTCCATGTTGCAGAGAGGACTCCATCTAGCAGCGTGGGGGTGTTGGCCGGTATAAACTGCCGGCCATCTCTCACAATATATAGAGAGATAAAGAGAGGGAGAGGGAAAATTTGTGTACTGTATTTAATTGAAACGTTTATAATTTATAGTTTTACATATATATGTACAGCATATTGTATGTGTTTGTGTATCTGTATAAATAAATTTCTTACTTGACCTGTGCCCTAGCTGCAAGTCAGTCCTAATCTGGACCAAGCATACTGCTTACAGATCAAATAAAAATTGGCTCAAACAGGCCAGTGAGACAAAGAAGTTTTGGTCAATAGACTATTTCACCATACATATGACTGAGAGTACACATCTATCAGACTCACTTTTCTTGAGCCCTGTTAAATGTGGAATGCAACATAAGCATAAAAAGTCTTATCATGTATACCATATCATTGTAAAATGACTTTTAGATTACTCCATCCAATCTGGGGGTTGAATTCCATTGTTAGGCTCTGTCTTTTTTATTCCTGCTTTCTTTTTTTCAAATGTTCTGATTTTTTTTTACTAGTTTGTCATTTTGTATGCAATGCTTTCTTCAATAGAAAAAAAAGATGTCTCCACCCAATCAACATGAGTTTTTATTTTGAATTTGTATTTAAACTTACTTAATGGATGCTTATATTGCACACAACACTTGCTTTTAAAAATTTGTCACTCCTTATATATTGAATGTGCCAACTTTGAATACTGCTAATCCATGTATTTTGCCTTTGCAATTTTCGAATGATGCCTCCCCATTATATTATAATAAGTGATATAATTCCATTTCATATTAACGGCAAATGCTTTAAAAGCTTCTGTAATGACACACTAAATAACATAAAATTACAGATTTAACAGTCAGCCAACAAATCTAGTAGCAGTGCATCATATCGTGCCTCCCCTACCTTTTAGCTTAGTCAATTAACTCTTTAAGGGCAGGATATTTTTCCAAAAACCTCGGTTTTCTGCAAAGGACACAAAGCAAGGGTTTCACACAGAAGTCAACGTTGCTGTGTGCTGGGGCTCCCAGGTGAATGTTGCCGTTGACACATTGGCTATCGTGTTCAGCACCACGGTCAGCTGGGCACCAATCAGTGGATGCCGGTACCTCACTTTTATTTTACATCTCCATCTCCAGATCACTCGCATCAAAATCAGAGTCAATGATATGAGATTGCATCTTCATGATATTTAAAAATGCTCATTTATACCACTCAAGAAAAACCCAAATCTTTGTATTATTTCACAAAAAAAAGTGCCAGTTTGCTGTCAGTGCAACATTGTGCACGAATGTGCATAACATGTAATCAAGTGGAAAAAACTGAACAGGCATTCAAAACCACCACCATAGTTCCCGTGCCAAAAAAGTCACAAGTGTCCAACCTCAATGACTTCTGTCCCATTGCACTCACTCCCATTATCATGAAGTGCTTCAAGAAGCTTGTCATGGGGCACATCAAAACCCTGCTGCCCCCTTCACTGGACCCCCTGCAATTTACTTATCGCTGGAACCATTCAACAGATGATGCAATAGCCACCACTCTCCATCTGGCTCTCGCCCATCTGGACAATAAGGACACATATGTTCGAATGCTGTTTATCAACTTCAGCTCAGCATTCAACACGATTATTCCTCAGCAGCTGATGGAAAAGCTGAGCCTGCTGGGACTGAACACCTCCCTCTGTAACGTGATTCTGGACTTCCTGACTGAGAGACCTCATTAAGTCAGGATTTTAAACATCTCCAGAACCACCACACTGAGCACTGGAGCCCTCAGTCCATTATTGTTCACACTGCTGACTCATGATTGTGCAGCAATGCACACCTCTAATCACATTATAAAATTTGTCGATGACACAACTGTGGTGGGTCTCATCAGCAACAACAATGAGTCAGCATACAAAGAGGAGGTGCAGCGGTTAACGGACTGGTGTAAAGCCAATAACCTGTCTCTGAATGTAGACAAAACAAAGAAGATGATTGTTGACTTTAGGAAGACTGAGTGACCATCTGCCAATAAATATTGACGGCTTAACTGTGTAGGTCATCAACAGCACCATATTCCTGGGTGTCCACCTGGCAGAGAACCACACCTGGTCCTACAACACCAGCTCTTTAGCCAAGAAAGCCCAGCAGCGGCTCTACTTCCTGCGTAGCTATTCTAACAACATTCTACAGAGGAAACATAGAGAGCATCTTGAGCAACTGCATCACTGTCTGGTTTGGGAATTGCACGGTAAGGGATCATAAAGCCCTACAACAGATAGTGAGGACAGCTGAAAAGATCAGCGGTGTCTCTCTTCCTTCCATCATGGACATTTATACCATACGCTGCATCCGTAAAGCCACCAACATTGTGAATGACCCAACACACCCTTCACACTCACTGTTTACACTCCTGCCATTGGGAAAAAGGTACCATGCATTCGGGCCCTTACCTCCAGAATGTGTAACAGTTTTTTCCCCAAAGCAGTCAGATTCCTGAACACTCATGGACCGATCTGATATCTGATATATGTGTTCTGCTCTGCAATGTTGCACATGTTTGCACATTTGACTCACATGCACCTTGTTATACAGTATATTATGTGTCTTTATGTTATGTGTCGTGGATTCTTCATTGTCCTGTGTTGTATGTAGCACCATGGTCCTGGAGGAAGGTTGTTTAGTTTCACTGTATGCTGGTCTACTGTATATGGATGAAATGACAATAAATACTCTTGAATCTTGAATCTATATAAAAAATTGCCTTCTGTTATCAGTGTAGCATTGTGTAAGTGCGTGATCTGGACATCTAGTGACAGCTACTGAGGAAGAGGTTAAACCTGTACATAAAATGTAATACTGCGAAAAAAATTGATCAGACATTATATTCATATACATTTAATCCTGCATGTGCTGAAGGGTATATTAATTCCCCCAGTTTAGGTCATAGGACGCCAGTGATTATCCCAGCAGCACATGTTGCAAACAGGGTATATGGTATGCCAGGACTTTGCAGGGTTCAATCAAACAGCAAATCACAAAAAATATGCTACATGTAATCCAGTAACAGAAACCTGTTAATAAATTACTTGTTTAGTTCGAATATAGTAATTTTACATAGATATTTTGAATCAGTGTGATCTGATTAAAGATGGAAAAAGGTATAGATATTGTTTACTTTCCAGCACATGAAGGAATAAATAGATTTTCTTAATTGAGAAGTATAACTGACACATTTCTAGTATTTTATTTTAAAACAGGTAGTCATCCTCATTTCAGCACATGCACACAATATTACAGATCAATCCAGAAATGCATGGGCCGAGCATGCAAACCTCATACAGTTGGCACTGAAAGGCAGGAATGACAGCTGTGTACCACCACTCTGCCTATATGTTGAAATATCTTTACTAAAATGACTAAACTTCAGCTTGATTAAAACTAAACTTAAACATAACCAAACAATCCAAATGATATGAAAGCTGATATTAAAAAGTAACTAAATTCTACTCCCCTGCAGTCTTGCAAGTCTTTCTACAGTACACAGTACTGGACATTTTACTAATGTGAACATACAAAAGCAGTTAAACCTTGTAGATGGAAACATTACATAATAAAATATGAATAATTCTTTAAAACTTGTGTTTTAGAAGAATCTTACTCCTTTGCAGGTACCCATGCACTTATTCAACCTTGCATGCACCACATTTACCATTGCCCAAATCAAGATTTCATAGAAAACAAAATATTTTAACTGGTAGGCATCTTTAATGCTAAGAGGTTGATTCAGGCCAGAATATTTGAAAAGTTACAATTTTTTTAAAGCCTTTCCAAAATCAGGGGTAAAAAAAAACATACATCATTGGGTTGAATGCAGAATTAAGGAAAGCTCATTCTAGCAAACATTTGTACGATTCTTTTTGAAAAACATACATCAGTAAAAGAGCTAAGTAAATAATAAAGATACACAGTCAACAGCATCATTTAAAAACACAAATGATGATGTTTACAGTTTTATCAGCTATATGCTGAGTTTTCTGTAATCCTTACATTCTTGTCTGATCTCTAGATGCTATTTGCACCACAATGCTCTCCATTGCCTTTTCATCCCTTTTTGCAACAATACAAACACCAAATATGATTAAAAACAGAAGGAAAAAATGTTACATAAATGAAATGTAAAAATTAAGAAAACATTTACTTTATGCTTAGTGCTACTTGCAGAAGAAAATATTCAGGTAATGAAAAGCATTACAAAAACATAGATCATTGACCAAATCTACACATTAATCACCAAAATCAAAATGACGTTAAATGTCACTTTCACAGAGTAAAACAGAAGATAGCAAACAGCTTAATAACGGTCACCAGCAAGAAGGACATTGCGTTAATATTTTTGGTTTATATTTTATTTTGTCAATTTAATGCATGCTTTTCCTGTTTTACAGTTGTTGTGGTTCTTTGACTTCCTATATGTTTTTCATATCATAGATTATAATAGTTAACATTTTTTGCTAATCCTGTATAAAATCTTCATTATATGGCATTTTATTTTCTTTGTGTTCTGTTCATTTTGTATACTTATTGTACTTCTTTTATTTGATTCCCTGCTTATTTTACCTGTTTACATTTGATTCGTCACAAGCAGGCTAAAAACTAACAACTAAGACCTTAAGTTTGCTCTCATTTTTATTGCTCTTCTCCTTTCTTCACAAACATTTGGGTAACATTTTTTGAATATCAATTTGTTTTTTGTTTGTTCTTGAATTTTTGCCGTCTTGTGACATATGAGCTTTTATATAGTTCTGCCTATACTTTCTTATACTATTTTTAGTATTTTTGGTGTAATAAATTGGTGTTTGTTTTGTATTTGGGCTTGTTCGATTTTGTTGAAGTAATTTTCAACAAATCACTTAAACTATTATTTACAGTCATATGAAAATGTTTGGGAACCCCTCTCAGCCTGCATAAGAATTGACTCTATTTTCAACAAAAAAGATAACAGTGGTATGTCTTACATTTCTTATGAACATCTGAGTACTTGGGTGTTTTCCGATTTTTAGTGAAACAGTATTTTTTTAATGTAATTTTTATTGTATGAAATTAAATCAAATGTGAAAAACTGGCTGTGCAAAAATTTGTGTAACTTGTAATTTTGCTGATTTGAATGCATGTAACTGCTCAATACTGATTACTTGCAACACCAAATTGGTTGGATTAGCTTGTTAAGCCTTGGACTTCATAGACAGGTGTGTCCAATCATCAGAAAAGGTATTTAAGGTGGTCAATTACAAGTTCTGGTTCCCTTTGACTCTCCTCAGAAGAGTGATAGCATAGGATCCTCAAAGCAACTCTCAAAAGACCTGAAAACAAAGATTGTTCAGTATCATGGTTTAGGGGAAGGCTACAAAAAGCTATCTCAGAGGTTTAAACTGTCAGTTTCAACTGTAAGGAATGTAATCAGGAAATAGAAGGCCACAGGTACAGTTGCTGTTAAACCCAGGTCTGGCAGGCCAAGAAAAATACAGGAGCGGCATAGGCGCAGGATTGTGAGAACGGTTACAGACAACCCACAGATCACCTTCAAAGACCTGCAAGAACATGTTGCTGTAGATGGTGTATCTGTACATCGTTCTACAATTCAGCACAATTTGCACAAAGAAAATCGGTATGGCATGGTGATGAGAAAGAAGCCCTTTCTGCACTCACGCCACAAACAGTGTCGCTTGTTGTATGCAAATGCTCATTTAGACAAGCCAGATTCATTTTGGAACAAAGTGCTTTGGACTGATGAGACAAAAATTGAGTTATTTGGTCATAACAAAAAACGCTTTGCATGGCGGAAGAAGAACACCGCATTCCAAGAAAAACACCTGCTACCTACTGTCACATTTGGTGGTGGTTCCATCATGCTGTGGGGCTGTGTGGCTAGTTCAGGGACTGGGCCCTTGTTAAAGAGGAGGGTCGTATAAATTCAACCAAATATCAACAAATTCTTCAGGATAATGTTCAAACATCAGTCACAAAGTTGAAGTTACACAGGGGTTGGATATTCCAACAAGACAATGACCCAAAACACAGTTCACAATCTACAAAGGCATTCATGCAGAGGGAGAAGTACAATGTTTTGGAATGGCCATCACAGTCCCCTGACTTGAATATCATCGAAAATCTATGGGATGATTTGAAGCAGGCTGTCCATGCTTGGCAGCCATCAAATTTAACTGAACTGGAGAGGTTTTGTATGGAAGAATGGTGAAAAATACCTTCATCCAGAATCCAGACACTCATCAAAGGCTATAGGAGACGTCTAGAGGCTGTTATATTTGCCAAAGGAGGCTCAACTAAGTATTGATGTAATATCTCTGTTGGGGTGCCCAAATTTATGCACCTGTCGAATTTTGTTATGATGCATATTGCATATTTTCTGTTATTCCAATAAACTTAATGTCACTGCTGAAATACTACTGTTTCCATAAGGCATGTCATATATTAAAAGGAAGTTGCTACTTTGAAAGCTCAGCCAATGATAAATAAAAATCCAAAGAATTAAAAGGGGTTCCCAAACTTTTTCATATGACTGTAATTATTTTGGGAGTTCAGAGTCCATTTTTCAGTTCCCTCTCTCCCCTCTCTCTCTCTATCTATCTATCTATCTATAAACCAGAATCATAACAACTAGAAAATGAACAAGTAATAAGTGACTAGCCTAATTGTAAAAAATGATAGTTTTCAGTTCTTCTTGAAGGTAATAAATGAACTAACTTTTCAAGATTGTGTAGATTTATAAATGGTCTTAATTTTGCAATATGGGGAAAGCAGAAAAAAATTAGATGATTAAAGCTTATAGTGCGGGCTACTTAATAACTTGTCAACTAAGGTTGCGGCTGACATTTCTCTGTGGCTGCAGATTTTCTTCTCTTGGCTTGCATTGCAATACCTCTTCTATTCACAAGATGGAATAGTGAACTATGGAATAAATCTAGCATAAGTACAGTATGCTTTTACATGTGTCATCAGTGACTCAGTCACCACAGTTCTATTAGCAGATAAGTCTGTTCACAGTATCACATGCAGAATAAACACTTTTTCTAGGAAAAAATAAAATTTTTTTTTTTTGTTGAAGTGGCTTGCCTGTGATTTGGATTAGTGGTTCATTGCTGAGAAACATTGATAAGACTTTAAACCAGTAAAATATCGGCAAAAGATAAAGTCAAAGAATTCATATTTGTCAGTCAGGCAAAACATTTACATCTTTACATTACATTTTTCAAGCCAGACTTTTGCTATTTGCAGAAGTCAGTTAAAATCTGCATGCAGTTACTTGGCACTGCTAATAACATGCTTTACTTGAAGTCTACATGCATGCATTTGAACAGGAAAAATACTGTGCAAAGAAAATGAACTACAGAAGCCCATAAATGAAACAATTGCAGGGGTTTTCTATTCCTTATTTACAGCCTAATAATTAATATGTACAAAATAAAATTAGAAGAAGAATTAGAAATGTGCACTTGTGGGTTAGTTAATTATGATGTAATTATGTCGTATCTGTGACTTTGACAAAGTCAGAGTGCTTTGCTTCATTGCCACTTCATTCAAAACCAATGCATTAAGCTAGCATTCATATTTATACAAGTTTATTGTTATTTTTATTAGCTTCCATAATCCAATTCAGTTTTTGGTACAGCAACATTGGATGCATATCAGAAGCCAATCTTTGACAAGAAGTAGGCCCATCACTGGACATACAAGGAAGTGGTTTCAAATTTTCCTTTTGAATAAAGGAGACAACAAATAAAATCAACAGCAGAATGTGCACATTATCCACGTGTGTAAGTCAAGGTTAGAAAGTAAGAATCTGGAGAAATAAGGCAGCAGAGTTAACCACATCCCAAAGATATGCAGGTTAGATTGGTTAGTGACTCTAAATTGGTTCAGTATGAGTATTTGAGTGCTATGCAGTGGGCTGGTGCCCTGTCAAGAGTTGGGTCCTATGCTTGATTCAATGTTACTGAGAATGACTGTGCCTACTGCCCATACCCCGTGCACACACAGAAAGGAAGAAAGAGAAGTCGCTCTCTATGTCAATACAAGATGGTGCAACTCTGGATATGTAAACGTCTCCACTTGCTGCAGGGACATCGAACTGTTGGCCATAAGTTTGCGTCCCTATTACTATCCCAGAGAGTTTGGACACGTCATTGTTATTGTTTACATCTTTGCTAATTGCTGGAGACTTTAACCATGTGACACTGGACAAAACATTACCTGCCTTCTCCCAGTATGTGGATTGCAACACCTGGGGAAATAGGACTATTGACCTACTGTATGCAAAAGTTAAAGACGCATACAATGCCACCCGCTGCCTGTGTTTGGGAAAGCAGATCATAACCTGGTTCTGCTTCAGCCTCACTACAAATCAAGAGTGAGGGAGCTACCTACAACCACACGCTCATTCAGGAAATGGCCCCTGAGGCAGAACAGGCCCTGAGAGACTGCTTTGGAACTACGGACTGGGATATCGTGCAGGGATCATATAGTGAGAACACTAAGGAGGTTGTTGACTGCACTCCTGACTACACTATAGTTGCATAATTGGTTTCAAAAAATTTAAATAATATTTTGGGGCATTATGTTTGTGCCGTATGTATTATTAGTGCTTTTTGTAAATCTGTGGGGAGTTATCCCTATTTACTTTCTGATGTAATGTAATGTTTCTGTTTTTAAAAGGTTGTATAGTCCTGAGTGTTTTAACCTTTCACCTGTCCATCCATTTTCTGATCTTGTATAAATCAGTTTTATGGCTACAGTGAGCAGAAGCAATGTCAGTGGCATAAAATAAAATGAAACAACCCACCACAGTACACAAACACAAAAATAATGCCACTTATAATTTTGATCAATAACTGTATAGCTGTGAGGTCAGAAACATCAATGGATAAATTACCAGTTTTTTCCAAATGGAAAAGCTGTAGGGTACCATCCTTTATATGTATGAATTTCATTAACACTACATATATAGGTTGCCATTTATTTTTGTTTGAATTAAGTCAGATGCACACTCAGTGCCATCCCAGCACGGGGCAACATAATTTAAATAATTTCAGTTACATTTTTGACAAGCAACACTGTTGAACAGACATTCAGAAACATTAACAAATTGTCATTTTCTTATTCATTCGTACTATTGTGTTATAGTTATATCACATAGGCGCCACCACGAGTGGCAGCCTTTCCTGCAGCTCCATGTATGACTTTATCTTTCTAACTTTTTTATCTATTTTTCTCTATTTCACTGTTAACTCCTACCACTTTCTTTTATGTGGACTCGTTCCCTGGACACTTTTTACTACTTTTAACTACTGGGACATGGATCTTTACATGCCGAGAGTCGTCTGTTTAAGAAGTCACCTTCAAGCGCTGAGAACAAATGCCCATGCCGGTTTGGTTCCCTATTTACCTGACGAGGTAAGAAGGCAGTATCGTGGCAACAGAGCCAGCGCTAAGATAAAAGCCAAGCATCTAGCGAGAAAGTGGCGCTACAAACCTTTGGTGCCTTCTGTGATCCTGGGAAATGTGATACCAAATAAGATCGACGAACTGGCTGCGCTTGTGAAAACTGTCAGGACCTACAGAGAATGCAGTTTGTTATGTTTTAGTGAAACGTGACCATCAACTAACATCCCAGATGCTAACTTGGAGCTACCGGGTTAAGCACTGTTAGAGCGGACTGAGACGCAAGTACCTGAGGGAAGCAGAAAGGAGGAAGAGTCGCTCTCTATGTCAGTACAAGATGGTGCAACTCTGGACATGTAAACGCTAAAATCTCCACTTGCTGCAGGGACATCGAACTGTTGGCTGTAAGTTTACGTCCTTATTACTTGCTCAGAGAGTTTGGACACGTCATTGTTATTGTTTACATCCCTTCTCGGGCGGACGTGGAGATAGTGGGTGACATCATCCATTCCGCTGTTGCTAAAGTACAAACGCAGCACCCGAGGTGCTTGTGCTAATCGCTGGAGACTTTAACCATGTGACACTGGACAAAACATTACCTGCCTTCTCCCAGTATGTGGATTGTAACACCCGGGGAAAGGACTATTTACCTACTGTATGCAAATGTTAAAGACACATACAACGCCACCCGCTGCCTGCGCTTGGGAAAGCAGATCATAACCTGGTTCTGCTTCAGCCTCACTACAAACCAAGAGTGAGGGAGCTACCTACAACCACACACTCATTCAGGAAGTGGTCCCCTGAGGCAGAGCAGGCTCTGAGAGACTGCTTTGGAACTGCGGACTGGGATATCCTGCAGGGATCATATAGTGAGAACACTGAGGAGGATGTTGACTGCACTACTGTCTACATCAACTTTTGTATAGACATTGTAGTTCCAGTAAGAATAGTACGCTGCTATGCTAACAACAAGCCATGGATTACAAGTGACATCAAGGGCCTTTTGAACCAGACGAAATGGGCTTTTAAAGGCAGTGATTAGCATGAGCTCAAGCGCGTGCAGAAAGGAACTCTGAGTCCAGCTCAGGGAAGTGAAGGAGCAGTACAGGAGAAAGCTGGAACAGAAGTTGCAGAATAACAGCATGAAGGAAGTGTGGGATGGGATGAAGATCATCACTCTCTGCAGCTCGAAGCGGGGTGCCACCATCGAGAGAGACATGGAGAGAGCAAACCAGATGAACAACTTCTTCAACAGGTTTGACCACCCTAACCCACTCTCACCTCGGAGTACTGTATGCTCCACCCATCCTTCTGCTGATACCAGCATAGGAGAGAGTTTCCCTCATCCCACAATTACAGCAGCCCAGATGCAGTGGGTCCAGATGGAGTATCGCCACGACTGCTGGAACTGGGGAGTCCTCTACAGCGCATCTTCAACCTGATCCTGGAACACGTCCTAGTGACCTGAACGACGTCCGGCTTATCGCTCTGATGTCACATGTGATGAAGACATTGTGGTCAGCAACACAGAAGCGCCGCAGGGGACTGTACTTTCTCTGGTCCTGTTCAGCCTATATACATCAGACTTCCAATACAACTCAGAGTCTTGCCACGTGCAAAAGTTTGCTGATGACACTGCTATGGTGGGCTGCATCAGGAGTGGGCAGGAGGAAGAGTATAGGAACCTAATAAAGGACTCAAACCACCTACAACTGAACACCAGCAAAACCAAGGAGCTGGTGGTGGATTTTAGGAGGACCAGGCCCCTCATGGACCCTGTGATCATCAGAGTTGACTGTGTGCAGAGAGTGCAGACTTATAAATACCTGGGAGTGTAGCTGGATGATAAATTAGACTGGACTGCCAATACTGATGCTCTGTGTAAGAAAGGACAGAGCCAACTATACTTCCTTAAAAGGCTGGCGTCCTTCAACAACTGCAATAAGATGCTGCAGATGTTCTATTAGACGATTGTGATGAGCACCCTCTTCAATGCGGTGGTGTGCTGGGGAGGCAGCATAAAGAAGAGGGATGTCTTACGCCTGGACAAACTGGTGAGGAAGGCAGGCTCTATTGTAGGCACGGAGCTGGACAGTTTGACATCTGTAGCAGAGAGATGGGCACTGAGCAGGCTCCTGTCAATAATGGAGAATCCTCTGCATCCACTGAACAGTATCATCTCCAGACAGAGGAGCAACTTCAGCAACAGACTGCTATCACTGTCCTGCTCCACTGACAGACTGAGGAGATCGTTTCTCCCCCACACTAAGCGACTCTTCAGTTCCACTTAATAGGGGGTAAACGTTAATATTATACAAAGTTCTTGTCTCTCTGTTATACCTTCATTGTTATCACTCTTTAATTTAATATTGTTCTTTATCAGTATGCTGCTGCTGGAGTATGTGAATTTCCCCTTGGGATTAATAAACTATCTATCTATCTATCTATCTATCTATCTATCTATCTATCTATCTATCTATCTATCTATCTATCTATCTATCTATCTATCTATCTATCTAGTTGTAATTTTATTGTTGAGTTGAAAATGCTGAAACTCTATTAATTATATTTATTAATGGAAGTAGTAGATTATTAAATGTCAACTACTGAGTTACTAACAGTAAGTTAATAAAAAAATACTTAACTAAACAGAAGGAGGACAGGAGAGAATTAACGGTGTTTTAGAATGCCAGATTTGATGCCATAGTATCAGGGTATCCAGTTATGCTTATAAGGAAACAGCTTTACTGGTTTTTTGTCCCCTGGATAAGTTTTGCCGCCTCAGAATCTTGTACTAAAATAAGCAAATATATGTGACGAGTGTTGGTGTGTGCTCTTTAGTATGTACTAATGGACAAGTACACTTTAGACTTAAGCCCCTAAACCATAAATTAGATTACACTGTTTTATAAATGACTGGATGCACGTGTAAACAAATAATGAACAGAATGTGATACATAAATATGTTACAAAGAATGTTAATTTCTTTATTGCGCCTACTAAAATTGAAACTTGGGGTGAATCTCACTCTTAGATTGTAATAAAATCAGTGAGCAAAAGTTTCTGTCTAGACATTACCAGTCTGTCTGCACTTTTACATATTATCCCACTGTGTACAATTGGAAGGACAGTAGTCACATCTAGAAAGTGTTGGGGTGCCGGCTGGTCACCTCTTTTAATCCACAAAAATAAAGATAAATAAAAAGAACACTTGATGACATTTATAACAGTAAGAAAACAGGGTAAACTAAAAGAGATCTTAGTCTTCTCTTAACAGAAGTCAATCGGGTCGTTTTCGGGAACTCCGTGCTGATTGCAATGAAGGTCCAATCTGAGACATCATTCTCCTGGGCATCCGTTCTTTTATGGCCCTTCAGCCATTACAGACACAGTTAATTGTCCTCAGTGGGCATCTTCTCGCTATTGTGGATGAAAGAAGAGACAAGAATTTTAGCAATTGCACCCCCTCTCGCCCTGGGGTGGTATCACATACCTGTGATATACATGGAAGGTGGTTTTCCGAAGTGTATGTACAAAAAAATGTACACTGCATTGATGCTTTTAAACAATTACAACAATATAGAATTTAAAGTACCATTAACTGTTGTTATTAACCCAGCCACAGAGGATGCACAAACAAGTTTGTTTCTTCGTGCCGGTCCCAAGCCCGGATAAATGGGGAGGGTAACGTCAGGAAGGGCATCCAGTGTAAAGTTTTGCCAAATCAATATGCGTACTACAATACAAATTTCCATACCGGATCAGTCGAGTCCTGGGTTAACAATGACCGCCAACAGTACTGTTAGCCAACAGGGTGCTGGCGGAAATTGGACTACTGTTGGCCAAAGAAGAAGAAGGAGAAGAAGAGGGGGGAGACGTGTCTGGAGGCAGGAGGAGAGGAGGAAAGTAAAGACAGTGGAACTGAGGGTGCGAACTTTGAATGTTGGCAGTATGACTGGTAAGGGGAGAGAGTCAGCAGATACGATGGAGAGAAGGAAGGTTGATTTCTTGTGTGTGCAAGAGACTAAATCGAAGGGGAGTAAGGCCAGGTAGATCGGAGGTGGATTTAAATTGTTCTATCATGGTGTGGATGGGAGGAGAAATGGGGAAGGATTTATTCTGAAGGAACAGTATGTCAAGAGTGTTTTGGAGGTGAAAATAGTGTCAGGCAGAGTAATGATTATGAAGCTGAAAATTGGAGGTGTGATGATGAATGTTGTTAGTGCATATGCACTGCAAATTGGGTGTACAATGGGTGAGAAAGAAGATTTTTGGAGTGAGTTGGATGAAGTGATGAACAGTGTACCCAAGGGACAGAAAGTGGTGATTGGAGCAGATTTCAATGAGCATATTTGGTGAAGGGAACAGTGGAGACGAGGAGGTGATGGGTAGGTATGGTGTCAAGGAGAGGAATGAAGAAGGTCAGAGGATAGTGGATTTTGCCAAAAGGATGGACATGGTTGTGGTGAATACGTATTTCAAGAAGAAGGAGGAACACAGGGTTATGTAGAAGAGTGGAGGAAGATGCACATAGGTAGCTTACATCCTATGCAGAAGAGCTGATCTGAAGGAGATTGAAGACTGCAAAGTGGTGGCAGGGGAAAGTGTAGTTAAGCAGCATAGGATGGTGGTCTGCAGTTTGACCTTGGAGATAAAGAAGAGGAAGACAGTGAGGGCAGAGCCAAGGATCAAATGGAGGAAGTTGAAAAAGGAAGACTGCATGGTTGAGTTTAGGGAGGAGGTGAGATAGGCACTGGGTGGCAGTGAAGAGTTACCAGACAGTTGGGAAACTACAGCAGATGAAGTAAGGGTGACAGTAAGAAGGGTGCTTGGTGTGACATCTGGAAAGAGGAAGGAAAAGGAAACCTGGTGGTAGAATGAGGAAATACAGGAGAGTATACAGAGGAAGAGGATGGCAAAGAAGAAGTGGGATAGTCAGAGAGATGCAGATAGTATACAAGAGTACAAGGAGATAAGGTGCAAGGTGAAGAGAGAGGTGGCGAAGGCTAAAGAAAAGGCATATGATCAGTTTAGACTGAGGCTAGACAGGGGGACCGAGCTGGAATAGATGTGCAGCAGCTTAAGGTAATAAAGGATAAAGATGGAAACGTACTCACAAGCGAGGAGAGTGTGTTGAACAGATGGAAAGAGTACTTTGAGAGGCTGATGAATGAAGAGAACAAAAGAGAGAAGATATTAGATGAAGTGGAGATAGTGAATCAGGAAGTGCAATGGATTAGCAAGGAAGAAGTAAGGACAGCTATGAAGAGAATGAAAAATGGAAAGGCCGTTGGTCCAGATGACATACCTATAGAAGCATGGAGGTGTTTAGGAGAGATGGCAGTGGAGTTTTTAACCAGATTGTTTAATGGAATCTTGAAAAGTGAGAGGATGCCTGAGGAGTGGAGAGGAAGTGCAGTGGTGCTTATATTTAAGAATAAGGGGGAAATGCAGGACTGCAGTAACTACAGGGGAATAAAATTGATGAGCCACAGCATGAAGTTATGGGAAAGAGTAGTGGAACCTAGGTTAAGAAGTGAGGTGATGATTAGTGAGCAGATGTCAACTGGAACTCTAGCTTCATATCCAGGCGTAAGGAAATATGATTTATAACCTGTACTACCATGCACATTGGTATTGAATTCAAAGGCTGCGTATCTCAAAAACAATACCATTGCAGAATTTTTTGTTTTATAGTTTGTCACTTCATATTCTATTAAATCTCTCAACCATAGAATATGATTTGGGATTGTACCTACTAGTATTATGTCTTTTTAGCACCTAATTTTCAACATATGACTCCAAACAAATTCAATTCAAACTGGTGTCCTTGTTTCTGTTTTTCAAGATATTCTCATTAAACATTAAAGGAGCAACTTATATTGAATTCTGATTTTAGAGAGCACACAATCTAAAATACTTTATTATTCTGTCCTACAAGCACATGTGTATTGTTTCAAGAAGTTATATTTAGCTCTAGGTCAGTGGCTCTCAGTGTTGTGCATAGACCACTTGTGGCCTGTCACTGTGTGCTGACCAAGCAATCTTTCTGCCCTGTTGAGGTCAGTTAAAAGAATATTGTAAAGTCTGTTTCAATTACGTTCGTCTTAACTAGAAGCATGGTTAAGAACTGCAGGTTGTAAGTACTTGGACTGTGATTCTGCACAGCAGGATGGTCTTTTTGGTTTGATGACGGTATCAGGGTTTCGCTAACCATTAATCAGACTGTATAGCTGGTTCAAGCACAGAACATAACTGTAGCATAATCCACATGGTCTGTGGAAAAATAGAATTCACTGCAAAGATGACTAAGTGTAACAATAGCTCAAAAGACGCAGCTGTAGTCCTTTAAAAGTCCTTCCTTCTTAACTAAGGCTATTCTTGTTCTTATTAATTATGTCCTCTTATTTTTCTTTCTGAGCAGTTTCTATAGAGTCCACCTCTCTTAATTTTTAGCCAGCTAAATTCAGTACTATTTGTCACTTCTTAATCAGTAACAGAATATAGATCAGGGTCGAGTTGAAAGTATGGTACAGCATTTCCAAAGAACGGTGAAATACAGCAATTCCAAAGAACAGTGAAATACAGCATTTCAAAATCTGCACTTTTCAAAGGTGGAACATCTTCCACTTGCTTACTAATGATATCCTTTATCTTAAACCCAAAGAGATATCTAGAATGTTCATTTTCTCCATAAGTCAGCTCTGCCACAAATGACCTCAGTTTATCTTCAGACCCCTAGATAATAGTGCCTGCTAGCTACAGAGTCCCTGGCTTCAGTAATAGCCAATACCTACAAAAAGCTTCCTTGTCACAGGTCTTTCCAGTGAATTCCCAACAATAGTGTCCTCACACAGTGCTGGCATACAGGTCTGGAAGAGCCATGGCCATAAATTTTAGGTATGAGCAACACACAGGGAGGGGAAACTCCCTCCGGGACAACAGCCCAAAATCTGTTCATATTCAAGGCCAAATCCATGACCTTGAGGAAGAAGCCACTTAGCACTATTCATATTCACTAGCAAATTTTGATGGGGCCCAAAGATTCCCAAAACAGTATAAGCTCTGTTTTAGGTACACAAGAGGTGTCACATAAGTGCTTTTTTATACCTCTTGTTTAATTGGTTTTCTGTAATTTTCTTATAAAAACAGCCTAATCTCTAAATCTTAGGTGTTACAATACAATACATCCGTGAAATCTGCAAATGCAGAAAGAAAAAAATAAATAATACTTTCCAGCCTTACCCAACTCAAGGATAATCTGTAAATAAAGAAGAGACTAGAGCTGTCATTATAATTTAACTCCAGTCTTGATGTAATTTATTTACACCAACAGATGGAGTGCTCACATGCCTTCCTCAAAACATCATGGAAGACTGAAGAAATCTAACAGAACACTGTCTTTTTATTTAGGTGAATTTAAAAAACACATTTGAATATGTTTACATTTTCATCAGTCGGCATACAGATAAATGGTATACTCCAAAAATACCCTGTATGTTTTACATTGCATATATTGATTTGGTAGGAACTACCTTGTATTGGTATTACAGCTAATTCATTCATTTTCCAACCAGCTTAGTCCTCGACAGGGTCATGGGAGCTGCTGGAGCTCTTTCTAGCTAGCATAGGGCACAAGGCTGGAAGAAACCCTGGAGAGGGTGCCAGTTCATCACAGGGTGAACACACACACACCCAAACCACACGCTATGGCCAATTTAGGATCACTGAATAATTAACCTGCATGTTTTTGGAGGAAACTCACACAGACATACAAGCAAACTCCATGCAGGGAGGACCTGGCATGTGTTATTCACTCATTATTTAATTAATTTTATATGTCTATATATAACAGTAAAACTCCACATTAATAGTAATAAAATACATGTAATTACACCTTATTCTAATGCAAAAGAATTGCACAGTATACATAAGAGTACTTCACATATCTTTTTTTATGCACCTCTTACCTATTACAAATTTAAGGCAAAGAAATTCTCTGGAGAAAGATATTTATTTATGTACAAGTTTTTATATAAGTTTATTTATGTACAAGTTTTTATATAAGTTTTATATAAGTTTATTTATTGGCAGCTGGAGATCCACAACGCAAGAAAATGAATCACGTATCGTAAAGTAGTTTTAATTCCTGAGCTTTCAACCCCTACCAGGGGTCTTCATCAGAGGATAATGCTTAGACTTAAAAGAATCAAAAGCAATATATAGCAATAACTTACGTGGGGGAGGGGTGGCTAGGTCCGTGTGTGTGTGTGTGTGATGGGGGGGTTATTGGGTGTAACGTCTTGTTTATTATGAATAAGTTCTTGTTAAATTTGCATATGCTGGATTTATGTCCAAGTGCCGGTTGATGGCGTTCTCATTTGATAACCAGGATTCAGCCAGCTCTCTCGCACTTTTATTATTGGCTTTAAATTTTACTTGTACATCGTCCCAATTAAATGTATTGTAGCGACCCGGCAGCAGCGCTGGCGGCGTGTTGCATTATGGGTAATTTATGTAAATAGCATTGTGGCTAATTTATGTAAAAGCTTATTGTTGCGTTAAATTAACCAAGTAATATAATTGTGTTTCCTGTTGTAATTATTGTATGTGTCTGTGCTCAACTGGTGGGGTGGGTTGGGTTGTTGCCGTCCGGGGGTTATTTGAATGTAAATAGTTACCATCGATAAGAAAGATGGCTTCATTAATGACCTTGGCAATGGCTAAGCAAATGAGTTAAGCTTTGTTTTGCTGACTATCTGCTCTAATAAAGAGATACAACAGGACAGAGCTGTGTATTGCTAAGATTTCTATCGAAGCAATTATTACCGAGACACTCGGAGTCGTGCGGTGTATGGGACACGAGTGCTCGCTACCTAAAGAGCTGGGTGCAGCTGCGTGCATAATGCTGGCAGTCCGTTAGCCTACAGCTTGGGAGAGGTGCACGGCAGAGTACGGCTGTAAAAACTTTAAGACTCAACCATGGGTTGCTACATTGGTGTCAGAAGTGGGAGACCAGGCTGTTTAGAAGATGCCGTTATGGAACTGAGTCTTGAAGAATTAGAGCGTGCCATCTTAGAGAACAGCGCTACGTTAGTGCGCCTGATCAGCGGAACTGTGCGGAGAAACGAGGCAAACAGGCCTGATGGTGCCAGTATTCCCCGGACAGTGTTACGATCTTCTAGGCACGGCCAGAATGAACATTCAACTACAGCAACGATACCTCAGGTTACCAGTCGGCCGGTCCTCTTTTCACGGTCACCTGCTAAGCTACCGCGATACAGCAGATTGACGCCCTTAGAGCCATACCTTGCACAAGTAGATCTGGCTGCCCTACACAATGGATGGAGCTGCGAGGAAGCTGCGACACACTTGGCCCTTGCCTTGGAGGGTCCCACACTTCAGGTACTCAATGATCTGCCATCGGAGGAGTGTCGTGATCTTCAGGCTCTCACCGCTGCTCTCACCCGTCGCTTTGGACAAAGAACCTCAGCAGAATGCAGCAGAGAAAAGCTGACTAGCTGACGTCGGCGTGAAGGTGAGAGTGTAGGAGCCTTTGCTGCTGACATCAGGGTATATTCACGAAAAGGTTACCCTACTTTCTCGACAGCAGCGAGGGAGGAACTCAGTCTTCATGCTTCCTGGGCCTCACACCAGAACGTCTCCGCCAGCATGTCTGTCTGTTGTCACCCGAGATTTGAGCGAGGCACTGCGAGAGGCTGAGCGGGCTGAAGAGGTGCTACAGGCTGAGTCACCGACAAGACGAATGCCACGCCCGAGTCGACTAACGAGAGCAGTTGAACGAAGGGCGGAAGGGGACCCGTCTAAGGTAGTGGAGGTCAGTCACGCCCAAATAACATCAACCCCCCGACAGAGACAACAAGTAGACCGCTGTTTCCGATGCGGGAAACGACCTCGGGGTGAGGCAGTGAGGGGACCCTCGCTCCGTTTTTCAGCCCCCCTCCACAATGACTGCCTTAAAGTGGAGCACTGTGGATTTTCCACTGGACTGTACCTAGACTGCACTATTGACGGGTGGCCATGCAGTGCTTTAGTGGACACAGGATCCACTATTTGTTTGCTACAAAAAGGAGTGTTGCCCGAAACCGCTGGTCTTCTTCCAGAGGACTGGACCCCCACAAATAGCGAACTACGCACTGTTACGGGTGAACGGACAGTAATGCCCGGAAAGAAACTGTTATCTGTGTTGGTAGGGACGAGCCAGACCAGCCACGAGTTCTGGCTTGCGGACATTAAAGACAAGTGCATTATTGGGTTGGACTTGTTGGCCCACTGGGGAGCACGTGTTGATGTGTCAAGGGCCGTCCTTTGTTTTGGTAATGAGACTGTGCGCTCGTCGGGCTGGAACCGTCCTGGAAGGACTGCCAGAGTGGATTCACCTGGACACCGCTGCTCACCGGCTCCCAACCATTGTTTGGAAGTTGCAGAGAACCCCCAGGAGAGTATTGCTGGACAGACAAATTCATCGCACGACCCCCCATCAGCTGAGACGGTTGCCGCTGTAGAGGAATTGAGCCATCGAAGTGGTGAACATCTGAGCACGCCACAGCAGGAGCAACTCCAGCAATTACTGAATGACTTTGTGGACATTTTGCGGCTCGAGAGGAGGACTGCACCAGAACCTCGTTAGTAAAACACCACATTGACACTGGCCACGCCGCTCCCATTCGTTTGCGCCCCCACCGATTGCCCCTTGCAAAACGCCAAGCTGCCGAAGAATTGATTCGCGAGATGGTAACCAACGACATTATTGAGCCTTCGGACAGTCCCTGGGCCGCACCCATGGTCATGGTGCGGAAGAAAACGGGGGGCTGGCACCCTTGTGTGGACTTTCGTAAATTAAATGCAGTCACTAGAAAAGACTCTTACCCATTGCCCCGCATCGATGATGCATTGGAGTATGTGGCTGGATCCCGTTGGTTCAGCACCTTGGATTTGCGCAGTGGATATTGGCAGTTAGAACTGGCATCAGAGGACCGACCCAAAACTGCATTCACCATCGGAGAAGGGCTGTGGCAGTTTAAGGTAATGCCGTTTGGACTTTGTAATGCACTGGCCACCTTTGAAAGACTAATGGAGCGGGTCCTAAAAGACATTCCCCGAACCCGTTGTGTGGTCTATTTGGATGACCTGTTGATTCATGCCAGAGACTTTGACCAGGCTGTGCACAATTTAAGGAAGGTCCTGACCGGCATTCGTAACGCCGGGTTGCGGTTGAACCCTGAAAAATGTAATCTTCTCGCCCGACAGACCCAGTTTTTAGGACACGTAATCAGCGAGAGTGGGGTGGCTACCGACCCAGCAAAGGTGGCTGCCGTGAGCAACTGGCCCCCACCAGCCAACATCACCGAACTGCGGAGCTTCCTGGGTTTAGCCTCGTACTACAGGAGGTTTGTAAAAAACTTTGCAACCATTGCCAGCCCCTTGCACCGACTGACGAGTAAGGGCAAACAGTTTGGGTGGACGGAGGATTGCGCAGCCGCTTTCCAACAACTGAAAGCTGCCCACGGCACTTTCGGCCCTACCTATTGGGCACTAGGTTCACGCTGCGGACTGACCATGCTAGCCTCACCTGGATGTTAAATTTCCGGCAACCAGAGGGCCAGGTGGCAAGGTGGATGGAGATCCTCCAGGAATACGATTTCGAGGTACAGCACCGACCGGGACGACAGCATGCCAACGCTGATGCCCTCTCCAGGCGTCCATGCCTCAGCAACGAGTGTCGATATTGCCGCCGACAGGAAGAAAGGGGTCTGGGGCCATCGTCAGCATCCGCAAGGCCAGGTGATACTGTTGGAGCAGGGGAGCCGTTCACCATTGACCAATTGAGGCAATTACAGGCGAACGACCAAGCCATAGAGAAGGTAAAGGGCTGGTTGGAGACCCAAGAATGTCTCGACTGGCAAACCGTGTCTTCACAGGGGCCTGAACTCAAGTTACTACACTCCCAGTGGGGCAACTTGGAGTTGCACGATGGCGTAATTTACAGACGGTGGCAAGCACCCAGGGGGGGGATTGACCAACTACAACTGCTGGTTCCCCAGGCTTTGCGCGCCGAGGTCCTCCGATGGGTCCATGGAGCAGCTGGATCCGGACACTACGGAAACGCTAAGACAGTGCGTCGACTGCGGCAGCGGTTCTATTGGCCCGGGTGTCGGCTGCACGTCCACTGCTGTGACATCTGCACTTTGCAAAAAGGACCTGGTCAACGTTCTCACGCGCCGTTGCAGCAGTACCTTGTCGGGGCACCCATAGAGAGAATTGGAGTGGACATACTGGGTCCTTTTCCTATAACTGAAGCCGGAAATCGTTTTATTTTGGTTGGATGGATTATTTCACTAAATGGCCAGAGGCGTATGCAGTTCCGGATCAGAGTGCCTCCACAGCAGCACAAAAACTAGTGGATGAAATGTTCACTCGATTTGGGGTTCCGGACGAACTTCACAGTGATCAAGGGCGGAACTTCGAGAGCCGTTTGTTCAGGGATGTGTGTCAGTGACTGGGGGTGAAAAAGACTAGAACCACCCCCCTTCACCCTCAAAGTGATGGACTGGTCGAGCGATTTAATCGCACCCTAGCCACTCAACTGGCGATCCTGACTAGTCATCACCAGCGAGACTGGGACCAACATTTGCCTCTGGTCTTGTGGGCATATAGGACAGCCGTACAAGAATCAAGCCAATGCACACCAGCGGGGCTGATGTTCGGGAGACAACTGCGCACACCAGTGGATTTGGTGTTTGGCTCACCCCCTGAGCCTGAGATTGTTGGTGAGCCCGAACTGGATTATTTTAGACGGTTGAAAGAGCGCCTGGACACTGTTCATCGACTGGCCAGGGAGGCCTTGGAGGGAGCTGGAGCTCGCCAGAAACGGGCTTATGACACACGGGTTCATGGCCCGACGCTGAAACCAGGAGACAAAGTGTGGGTATTTTGCCCACAACGGAAATGGGGACTGTCTCCTAAATTGACTCACCATTGGCAAGGAACTGGAGAAATTTTGGACAAAATATCGGAGGTAGTTTTCCGAGTCCGAATGCCTGGACGGGGCAGACGGGTGGTGCTGCACAAGGACCGGTTGGCACCATACCACCCACTGGCCCCAGAACAAGAAAGACTTGAGAATCCAAGCGGCTCTCCAACCTCCACCCCCGGCGCCGAGACAGACATTGACAGTCTCAGGACTGAGCCTGACACGAGTGATGGTACATCAGGCAGGCCGAAGCGCGTCCGTTGCCGGCCAGGACATTTGCTCGATTTTTACTGTAATGAGTAGGGTTGTGGGGACACTAACCCTCTTGGGGCATTATGGGTAATTTATGTAAATAGCATTGTGGGTAATTTATGTAAAAGCTTATTGTTGCGTTAAATTAACCAAGTAATATAATTGTGTTTCTGGTGGGGTGGGTTGGGTTGTTGCCGTCCGGGGGTTATTTGAATGTAAATAGTTACCATCGATAAGAAAGATGGCTTCATTAATGACCTTGGCAATGGCTAAGCAAATGAGTTAAGCTTTGTTTTTGCTGACTATCTGCTCTAATAAAGAGATACAACAGGACAGAGCTGTGTATTGCTAAGATTTCTATCGAAGCAATTATTACCGAGACACTCGGAGTCGTGCGGTGTATGGGACACGAGTGCTCGCTACCTAAAGAGCTGGGTGCATAACGCTGGCAGTCCGCTAGCCTACAACTTGGGAGAGGTGCACGGCAGAGTACGGCTCTAAAAACTTTAAGACTCAACCACGGGTCGCTACAGTATGTCCTGTTGATTTAGTATGTGTATAGATCAATGATAGTGAGTCCTTTCTTCTGACGGCATTGTGGTGTTCCTGTATAGCCTACGTGTTGCGATTCTTTTTGAAGTGTGTCCAATGTATACCGCTGAGCACGAACTGCATGGAATGCTGTACACTGCGTTTTGTGTTTCTGCTGTCGATTTCTTGTTTTTAGCATTAAAAAGGACCGTGCTCAAATTGTTCGTGGGTTTGTGTGCTATTCTGACACCTGACTTAGCCAGGATGCGTGCTGCACCTTCAGACACATTGTGGTGATAAGGGAGTGAGTGCCAGGTGGGGTGGGGTGTCTGATTCAAGTCAATTGTTTGCTGAGTTTTTTGCGTCTTCTGTGTAGGCTTCGATTAATGAATTATTTTGAGTACCCGTTTGAAGTGAAAAGGTGGAAGCGATAGCGTCTCTCTTTCATTTTTGTTTCCGTCGTATTACAATGGGTGTGGACTCTTCTGAATAGAGTTTTAACACAGCTCCGTTTATGAGATACCGGGTGGTTGCTGGCGAAGTGTAATATCTTGTCTGCGTAGCATTCTTTACGGTAAACATTAGTGGTCAGGGTGGCGTTCTTATTTCTTTCGATGTAGATGTCCAGGAAGCTGCTGTGTCGGTAATTTCTTTCTGCATTGTGAACTGGATTGCAAGGAATATTGAGTTGATGTGGTTGTAGAATTCATTCAGCTGATCATTTTTTATTATGACGAATGTGTCGTCTACATAGCATATCCAGATTTTGGGTGTGCACTGAGAAAGAGCCACATTTTCAAATTGCTGCATTACCAGTTGTGCTAGAAGTCCTGATAACGACGATCCCATTGGCATGCCTTCTTTCTGAGTGTACTATTTGCCGTTGAAATGAAAGTGAGTTTTTAGGCAGAGTGATATTAGGTGCATTATGTCTTTAATCGACAGTTTAGTTCTTGTCTCTATAGTGGGGTCACTTTCCAGTTTCGTTAATAGTGTTTCTGTGGCCAGATGAATCGGTAGATGGTAAAGAGACCATGATTTCATCCTCAGCGACGGATACTTCTTTTAAGCGCTGTAAGGCCAACTCAGCGCTGTTCACCGAATATTATATACAGTATACTATAATTGTTAGATTTCAAAGGTCATGAAATGCAACAGTCACTACAGTATCTTTGAAATACTGAAGTGTCAGCGAGAATGTCTTGTGCATCCTCTTTCACTGTTCACTTTGGCCATACCCAAATTTAGCAGTACAGATAGTAGAGAACCATGAGTGTATGGAAGATGCACATGAAGACAAGACTGTGTTTACTTCAGTATGGACACCTGTTGAAATGTCGTGTGAGATTTCCTTTCATATGCAGCTGTACAGTTGTGCCAAAGAGCTAAGATAAAAAAAAAACTTAATTGAAACGTTTGCACATTATGTTTGAAAAGGGAACATTATTCATTAGATATCCTATCAAAGTTCTTTATTATTTTTAACATTTACCTATTACCTTATAAGTCCAGAAAAAAGACAAGGAATTTTGTAAGTAAATCCATACCCTACATCAGCTTCCATGACTTTTTCTTTTAAAGTAACCTAATTTGGCTTGGGTTGCATGGTAACACACAAACTTTCAGATGCCTTCTTGTGTTTACAGTTTTTCTAAATCACTTAGACTACGGCACACTAACACTCTGATTCTATTAGCCATATAACTAGGGTTGCCAGATGTCTCTTATATACGGGATATGTACCATATTTGATAATTTTGTCCCCTGTCCCATACTGACCTTTCAGGGACACCCAAATGTCCCATACAGTATTTAGTTAATTTTCAAATTTCGAAATAAAAATATAGTTTTACTACCTTCTTACAGTACTTAGTTGTAACTTTTTAAGTAATTATACTTTCTTTTCTCAGATTCTCTTGATGAAAATAACCCAAATATAATGAGTAAACTAGTGTTTGCTGCCTGTTTGCAACTTGTTCAGTTGCTAAGGTTGGCTGAGGACAGCGACACTGTTACCATTTTGCTCTCCAGCCGCGCTGCTATGCAGTTCTGTATCAGGATTGCCACATACAGTGTCAACAAAGTGTGTTGTTACTTCTTGCCACGGCCCATTTTTTTTCTATCTTAAACACTAATCCATCCATCCATCCATCCCAAGATGCCAAAATGTAAGTGTAAATTTCGTGATGAATATTCCAGTGAATGGACATTTATCAAACAAGGCAGAAGTTGTTTTTAAGCAAACTGTGGTGTATGTAATTGCACTTTCAGCAAATAATTTTCAAATGGTTTTACTTTTGTTTTCCTCATAACCCATTAAAAGCCTTGCTTTACGTTTTTAACATATGTCTCTACTTTTATATAATATATTGGTCTGGGTGTGTAGGGGGCATGTATAAATTTATATATAATGTAATATAGAGAGAGATTTTAAGTGTCTCGTATTTCTAATTTTCTAATCTGGCAACCCTACATATAACACAAAGCATTTCTTTAGTTGTCAGCCTTTAGGGCAAAATCCTATACAGAGACCCTTCCACAAAGCATAGATGATACAATGTTCTCAGTTAGAAAGCACTCCAACTTAATATAATTGACTCAAATTATAAAAAACTTGAACTCAATGAACACACAACCCTCCAGGTGTGACCACTAAGAAACAAAACTCTACACATGTTATTCAGAACCTTGGGATGAATAAATAGGGTCACAGATTTGCTTGTGTGTATTGCAATGATAGGTGCAAATACTAAAAGAGGAAGGAGAGGAAAGCATGGAAGAATAAGAGAAAAGGAAGGGTAAGGACATCAGTATTGGGTAAGATATGGCTAGTTTTGGTGGACCATATTCTTGTTCATAGCTTGTCCATAAGAGAGGCTAGTGAAAGACTCTAGCCAAATTTGAGTAGATTCACTGTTACCTCAGTATTCAGGGCTTTTCAACAAGAAAACAGGCCAGTTGGTACTACAAACGGAATAAATGGTTGTCTTACTGCTTACTGCACTACGTATTGTACACTGTTTACATCTACAGTATATGTGGCACTAGTTGTAAGAATACATTACTGTACCATATTCTGTACATAATTGTTCTGCAGTGCTGTACTGTATAACATGCCCTGTGAGCTGTTATTTTAGTATTCCACTTGCACAACTGTTTTGGGCAGGACTGAGTGATGGTAAACAACTGAAGGCAGACTTTGGCTGTTGTCAGCTGAGCAGGAGATGGCCATTGTGAACATGATGGGTGCCAACAATACAATCTTTTTTTGAGAAATTCAATTCAGGACTGTAAAAGATCAGGATACCTTTCATGGAATAGACAGAATCAGCATTGAAACATTGACCCCATCCTTAAAAACAACTGAATTAGGATTGAATAAGTGCACCATGTTCCTTTTGAAAGAAACTCTGACAAAGAAAAAACAGTTTGTTAGAATACGTGCAAGTAAGTCATATCATAAGTGACATTTAGTAGATGGTCTTCATTGACGATGTGTACTGCAGTACAATGGTTTACTGTGTGTTTAATTTCTACCCACTTGCATATAATACTTTATACAACCACCTCCTTTTCTATAGAATATTTAACATTGAGTCAAGGGAACACCCCCACAAGTTCATTTTTGTAAATGAGGCAGGTTTAACCTTACTAAACAGAAGAAGAGGGCAGTCTGTAGGTCAATGTGCAAGTCCTTGGTCAAGTTCTAATGGCGTTCTGCCATTAGCATTCATTGGGTCTTCCACCGCAATGACACACTAGACTCATACAGCGCAGCCCATCTTCTACATATCCTCAATCATCTGCACAGCAGTATCTTTGAATGGGAGCTGAGGCAGCCAGAGCCACAAAATCAATCACTACAGTTCATTGTTCTCTGGGACAATGCCAGCTTTCACCTGATACTGATACTGATATGCGTAAGTGTTTTAGTGACAATCAAAGATTCCTAAATCTATTTCTTCGACCCTGTGTCCCTTTCCTCAGTACCACTGAATTTTTCTCAGCTTGGTGATGAAAGACTTATGACCAAGAGCGCTATGTATGTGAAAACCTTCTCCAGATGATGGAGAAGCCTGTGGGGATATAAAGTGCACACCCACTGCCTGGCCACAGTTAACATTAAATGTAGATGTTGACAAAATCATGTGGTATGACACAACCCAAAGATACAGCCCAGAAGAGGAATTATACAGTATAAATGCGTAAGTAAATTGTATGCCATTTTGCTTTGAAATTCTCATTACTGTGTTTTAGTGGTATAGTACTTTTCTGTTGTTCGCATTTCTTTGCATTACTTTTTTCAAATCAGTTTGATGTACATATGACTCTGCAGTTAAGGAATGAAATACAATTTCAAAACTATAATATTTTGGTCTTTTACTGTACCTGTACACTTCAGTTTTGCAGTTTTGAAACAAAAGCATATGTCTCTTTATTCAGTGCCATGGCAGTTTGTTACAGTAGCGTGCAAAAGTATTCAGTCCCCCTTAAAAGTCATAATAAATTGACTGATTGCTTAAGCACAATTTTGAAAACAGGGCCCATTTTGTTAAAACAGTACACACAATTAGCACAACCTCAAACCCAAGTAGCAGAACAACTCAGATCTTTTGCAAAATGAAACGCTTCAGTCAAAACTATACAGTTATTTATAAAAATGATATTTTGTTATCATATTGCACATACATGAGTTATATGATCTAATTCTGTTTGAATGAGTTACACACTACTGTGCTCAACATAAAACACTTGTAGCATTTCTACATTCCTAATGTTTAAAGTACACAGAGACAGTATAAAAATAAATTCACCAAACACTACACAAGACCAATTCTGCAGACTAATGGAAATATGTATTCACTGTATTTCTCCCCATATACTCAAGACAGTCAATACTGAATATCAGAATAAAACATATTCACAACAAAACATATCCCAGTTTTCATACTATTACTGTACATGTCACGGGGGACATTTTTTGTACACTGGGTGGTTCCTTTTCTCTTTTAGGCAAAGGAACATGTAAATATTACATTTAAAACACAGTAGATGAAGAGGCAATAGGCACCCATTGTTGGGACTGGGGTGAGAAGGTAAAAGGCAAATTTCCTGGGTAATCCTGTTACTGATTATTGTGATGGCTGTCTACAGGATATAGGTATTTGCTGTCTTGCAAGAGAATCACCGCTTTATAGAAAATTGTGATAAAAGAACTGCTCCTTCCTTGGAAAATGTTTGTATTTATCTGACTTAGAAATGAACATGTCTGAGAATATTGGTTTCTAATCAGCATATGTATATTTATTGATAGTTGGTAAAGATACATTTTGTTAACTTGTGTTTACATTATTTGTTAAACCCAGGAAATTTGGGTCCTGTTAATCTAGGCAGGGACTGAAGGACATTTAAACTTCTGGGCAGGAGAGAGCAAAGGGAGGGACAGACCACTGAGAATGCTGCCAAGACACTCACACAGAGCACAGGGGCTTGCAGGCAGACAAGGGTATGTGGCTGGTATGACGTGAGGCACAAGGACGGCAACACCTCCACTGAGGAAGAGACAGCTCCATAAGAAGAATGGAGAAGAAGAAGGTTTTGGGTCCAGCGAGAGAAGGAAGCTGCATGAAAGGATCGAGCAAAGCTGGCAGACGAGAAGTCAGCCATGTCTAGGTTGCAGCAACACAAGGAGCCCAGAGTGGAAAAAAAGAATGACAAAGAGATGCTGACAGGGATTCAATGATTTGACAAAACTTCTGTTGGGAAACAAGTGTCCGGTGAACAGAGTGCATCCATGGACAGTTGAATGATTACTGTAATTGTTGGGGTAACAGTGTACAAACTGGACTCTGCACCACTAAAGGTTGTATCCTCCAGTTCATGTTTTTAATGGACTTTTAGAGTGTAGACTGTGTGGTTTCCTTTAAAAAAAAGGAATTTCGTTCCTGATATTGTTAGATTTTTTTAGGTTTGTTTATCCTTTTACAGTTTTTTTTACAATTGCTAAAGCACAATTTTGACAACAAGGCTCATTGTTGCAAATCATTTAACACAATTCACAAAACACCTCACCCAAAGAGCAAAACACCTCACATATCCTGCAAAATGAAACACTGCAACCAAAACTACATATAGAATGATCACAATAAATCTACTGGACTAAATGGCACACATGTCAGTCATATCACCAGATTTTTGTCTAACCAACTACACACTGTTGGGCAAAATGAAAAGCACTCTTATCTTTAGTATGCTCTGCCACAATACTAAAATATTCCAAATTGCAGAAAATTAGAGTGTTCACATGCACAAAAATATTTGCAGATACACACACATGCATTTATTTTTTTATTTTTCACCAAACAAGTCAGTGCAACATATGGACAGTAGATATATTTACATTGGAGCGAACAACAATATGCTCAGAAAAAACAGTAAACTGAAAAAGAAAATGTGCAGAAGAAATATATAGAAAATAAAAGAGGCAAGAAACATAATTAGGCAGCATCTTGCCTCTCAGCTGGGCCTGGCCACAATGCCTCATCCACATCATAGGCAATATCTTCACTTGCCAGACATCGAGGGAAGAAGCGCCTTGAGTGCCTTATCCATCCTTAAATCGCACCCACATCAATTTCATCACATGCCTCTTCCATAGCCTGCACAAGAGGCATGCGAACATAGGGCTGCCAGTCGTATACCTTCCACTGCCATGCCGAAAAGAACTCTTCTATGGGGTTCAGAAATGGTGAGAATGGTAGGAGGTATTGCACGAGAAACAGTGGCTGGTCAGCAAAACAATTTTGGACTGGGGCTGCATGATGAAAGGTCACGTTGTCCCATACTACAACATACCGGGTTCTTGCATGGTCTGCATCATTCATACGCTCTGATGGAATGAGAATGTTATGAAGTCTGTCCAGAAATGTTAAGATATGGTCTGTGTTGTATGGTCCAAGGTTGGCATGACGGTGGAGGACACCATGCATATTGGAGATGGCAGCGCACATTGTGATGTTCCCACCACGTTGGCCAGGAACATCTACTGTATAATGGCTCTGTGGCCAATGACGTTTCTTCCCCTTCTTCTGGTCTTTGCTAGGATAAAACCAGCCTCATCTATGAAGATGAACTCATGTGGGATTGCATGAGCATCCATTTCCTGTACTCCCTGAAAAAAATGAACAAAAATCAGTCAATATGGTGTTATCCAGTACACTAGGAAACAATGTTGCATGTAATGTGCTGCAGTCAATATTGTACTTACATCCACATATACTCGTCTGAGCTCTTTGTTTCTTTGAGAGTTTCTCTCAAAAGGCACCTTATACAATTGTTTCAGGCTGATTTGGTTTCGCTTGAGAATGCGAGCCAATGTGGACAGACTGACTCGTTGAATGTTGGTGAATATGTTGTTGTCTTGGATGATGTTGCTTTGAATTTCTCTTACAGTTTTTTCCAATTGCTAAAGCACAATTTTGACAACAAGGCTCATTTTTGCAAATCATTTAGCACAATTCACAAAACACCTCACCCAAAGAGCAAAACACCTCACATATCCTGCAAAATGAAGCTCTGCAGTCAAAACTATATAAACACTTATCAAAACCAAACTTTTGCTCCAAATTGTAAACATTTTTGTCCCATGCCTAAATTTTTCCTCCAACCAACCAAACACCACTCTGTAAAATCCAAAACACTTTTATCTCTTTAGGGACTGTCAGAACTGCAAATACTGAGAATTGGACACAGAGACATATGTGCAGAAATAAATTAGGTTCAAAGAAATAATTTATTTAGCTACAATTTGCAACAGAAAAACCCAAACATGCACAAGTGAAAAAACAAATGAACAACAAAACAAGATTTATGCAGGGTCATGTCGTCTCAGTGGATCTGGCCACAGCACCTCATCCACTTCACATGCAATGTTTTCCCTTGCTAGACAGCGAGGAAAGAAGCGTCGGGAGTGTCTTATCCATCCCTGGATAGCTCCTACGTCAATTTCCTCACATGCCTCCTCCATTGCTTGTAGAAGCCCCTCACGCACATGGGGTTGACGATCATAGACCTTCCACCGCCATGCTGAAAAGAACTCTTCTATGGGGTTCAGAAATGGAGAATAAGGGGGAAGGTAAGCCACTATAAAATGTGGGTTGTTGGCAAACCAATTTTGCACCATGGCTGCACGATGAAAAGCCACATTGTCCCACACTACAACATATCTGTGCTCCTGCCCTTCATCGTCCGTATGGTTTGCCTGTTGTAAGATGTCTCGCATTCTGTCCAGAAATGTCAGGATCAACTCTGTGTTATATGGACCAAGAATGGCATGGTGGTATAGAACTCCATGTCCTGTGATGGCAGCACACATTGTGATGTTTCCCCCACGTACGCCAGGAACATTCACAATAGCTCTGTGACCTATTCTGTTTCTTCCCCTTCTTCTGGTTCTGGTAAGGTTGAAGCCAGCCTCATCAATAAAAATGAACTCATGTGGGATCACTTTTGAATCCATTTCCAGCACTGTCTGAGAACAAAAAAATATTACATAAGCAGTGGTTTAGGTTTATGTTTAGTACTGGAAAAATGCAGCATTATATGTAACATCCTGTAGTCTAATAGTTACCTGCACATAATTGTGCCTCAGTTCTTTGACTCTTTCGGAGTTCCTCTCAAAAGGAACCCGGTATATCTGTTTCATTCGTACTTGGTGTCGCTGGAGAACACGAGCAAGGGTAGACAAGGCAACTTGCCTAATGTTGCCAAAAACTGTGTCGTCCCTCATGATGTGGCTTTGAATTTCCCTAAGTCTTATGGCATTATTTGCCAAAACCATGTTTATGATTTCTACCTCCTGTGCCTCTGTGAACATCCGACCTCTTCCACCACGTCCTACTTGTCTCTCAGTCCTTGGAGAAGACAACAATGTATATATTGGTATGTAGCCTTTCTTGTTTCTAATGAGGATTATGCAGTAGTATTGTACAAGTAAAGAATACTTTGAATTGCTGTATATATACAGTACAGAGTGGGTGTTACAGAACATACCTGTTCTCAAGCCGAAATGTCCGGATGACAGAGGCAACAGTAAATCGACTCAGGTTGGGTTGGACCCTCTGTCCAGCCTCTCTCATTGTCAATCCATGATTTATAACATGGTCGACTAATGTTGCCCGAATTTCATTTGAAAGTGCTTGTCTTCTTTGTCTTTGTCCTGTTTCACCTCTCTGTGCACCCCTACCTCTTCCTCTACCTCTTCCACTACCTCTACCTCTACCTCTACCATCTCTTCCTCTCCCTCCAGCTTCCATTGTTCTTTAGTGTTGGTAAATCTGTGGAGTTTTATAGTTCTCACATTCTGATTGCTGAGTTAACTAATAAGCAGTCAGGTGCTTGACCGGGTGACACTTGTTTTAGCCTAATTGGTACATGGGTGTGGCTTTTTGAATGGGTGTGTTTAGAAATGGCTAAAAGTTTATTGCTGTCAGATTCCTGTGTTTTCTGTAGGAAAGTGTGCACACTCTAATGCAAAAGAAGTCAAGTTAATTGCTTTTTGTGTTCAAAGGTGTGATTTGTGTTTTGAATATAACAAATGTGAGGAGAGATTTTGCTCTCTGAGGGTCAGTTTTTGCAGTTGAGCTTTACATTAGATTTTAGTGTGTTAGCAATTGGAAAAAACTGTAATCTGATTTCATTATTCTCCAAGACCAAGTTTACAATGGCAGCTTCCTGTACCCCTGTGAATATTTCGCCCCGTCCTCCACCATGTTTGCGTTTCTCAGTCCTTTACAAAAACAAAAAACAAAAATATAGGGCTTGGACAATGCGGCCTAAAGATTTCTCCATAGTAGAGTAAATTGGACAGGAAACTTGTACAGTTAGTGTATGACATTAGCCATTCATGAAGTACACAGGTGTCACCCAACTGATACACTATGACATGGGGTGTACTACACAGTGTGAAAGACATTTTGGTTGCATACCTGTGCTCCAGTCTAAATGTCCGGATGACAGAGGCGACAGTAAAACGGCTCAAGTTGGGCTGCACTCTACGTCCAGCCTCTTGCATTGTCAGCCCATGGTTAATGACATGATCAACTAAGGTTGCTCTGATTTCATTTGACAGTTGCTGTCTTCTTTGCCCATGACCTCCTATACCAGCTCTACCCCTACCTCTCACTCTTCCTCCCCCTCTCATCCTCACTCTCCCTCTTGCTCTTCCTCTCTCTGCAATGTCTTCCATTGTTCTTGAAAAAAAGGTGCTCACCTGTGTTCTTTTTATATTGCTTACTTACTGATTGAAGTGGTAACAATTAACCATTGAGGTGTTTGGCCAGGTGGCACATATATTGGCCAATTAGTTCATGTTCTGTCCTTTTGAATGGCAGTGTGTTGTAATAGCAAACATGTGACTTTATGTCAGATTGTTGTGTCTTATGCAGAGAACCGTGTTCAGTGCATTTAGAAAGTGCCATTTTGAATTGCAAAATGTGCGTAAAGTAGGAAATGTGTTTAGAGTTTTAGAGACTTGAGAAGAGGTTTTGCTCACTGTGTGTCAGTTTGAATAATTGTGCTATGCATGTCATTTTAGTGTGTTAGCAATTGTGAAAAACTGTAAAAGTCAAATTTCCTGGGTAATCCTGTTACTGATTATTGTGATGTCTGTCTACAGGATTACCGCTTTATACAAAATTGTGATAAAAGAACTGCTCCTTACATGGAAAATGTTTGCATTTATCTGACATAGAAATAAACGTGTCTGAGAATACTGGTTTCTAATCAGCATTTGTGTACTTATTGAAAGTTGGTAACGATACATTTTGTTAACTTTAGTTTACTCTATTTGTTAAACACAGGAAATTTGGGTCCTGTTAATCTAGGTAGGGACCGAAGGACATTTATACCTCTAGGCAGGGGAAAGCAGAGGGATGGATGGACCACTGAGAACTCTGCCAAGACACTCATACAGAGCACAGAGGCTCTCAGGCAGACTAGGGTATGTAGCTGGTATGACATGAGGCACAAGGACAGCAACACCTACAGGGAGGAAGAGACAGCTCCACAAGAAGGTCCAGCGAGAGAGGGAAGCTGCATGAAAGGACCGAGCAAAGCTGGTGGACAAGAAACAAGCCATGTCTAGGTTGCAGAAACACAAGGAGCCCAGAGTGGATAAAAAGAATGACAAAGAGATGCTGACAGGGATTCAACGATTTGAGAAAACTTCTGTTGGGAAACGAGTGTCCGGTCAACAGAGTGCATCCGTGGATAGTTGGATGATTAATTGTTGGGGTAACACAGTGCGCAAAATGTCCTCCACCTCATGTTTTTAATGGACTTTTAAAGTGTGGCCTGTGTGCTTTCCTTTTAAAAAAAGGAATTTCGTTCCTGATATTGTTAGATTTGTTTAGGTTCGGTTATCATTTTAATGTACTTTATATTGTCTTGGGTAACAGAAGTTTCTCTTGCGTTTCCTGAAATTACTGTTGTGTCTTTCATTGTCTGTTTACTCACCACCCAATTTAAAGAAACCTGTGTGCTATTTTCTATAAATCTCAAGAGTTCCCAGTCTTAATAAAACTGGGTGGCATAGTCAGATATTTTAACTATGACTAGATTAGATTACCTGTAACTGTGACCAGACACCTGTCACATACATATCACTGTAAGCTTTGGAAACATTTGGACATACAACTGCAGAAATAATAGTAATAAAAAAAAATTAGATATCATCTCTTCACCTAGCTGAATCTGACCATAGGACTTCACGTCACGTCAACATCACAGGCTGTATTCTCATTGGCAAAACGATGTAGGGGGAACCTTCTTGAATGTTGAATCAATCCTAGTAGAGATGCTGCATCAATATGATCACAGGCTTTCTCCATGGGTTGAATGAGGGGCATCTGGAAAGAGGGCTGAAGATCGTAAACCTTCCAAAGCCATGCAGAGAAAAACTATTTGATGGGGTTTAGGAAGGGAGAATATGTTGGAAGGTACTGGACTGTAAATTGTGGATGTTAATGAAACCAGTTTTGGACTAAGGGAAATTGGTGGAAATATACATTGTCTCAAATTACAATACATTGCATCTTGTCTGTTTTATTTGCTGCTGTAATACCTTTTCCAACATTTTAACTTTGTCTTTCTCATGCTGTGTAGCAAAAGCCGTATATGCTTTTCTGTGAACCTTCTTAACAAATGGCTTCTTTCGTGCTACCCTCCCTTAGAGGCCTGCTTTAAGGTGAGCTCTTGAAATTGTGGACCCATGCACCTTCAGTGCAGTATTAGCCAAAGAGCATTGCAGACATCTGACAGTGACGGTTGGATTTTTAGAAGCCTGTCTTACTAGATGACATCTTGCTCTGATGTTTAGTTCTGAGGGACAGCCTGTTCTAGTAAGAGTCTGGGTGCAGTGATGAACTTTCCACTTTCTGATAATGGGTCCAACAGTGTTTAATGGGACATCAAACTCTTTGATAATTTTTTGTAATGATTTCTTGCCTTGTGCATTTCAATGACTTTGTTTCTCACATCAGCATAATGTTCCTTTGTCTTCATTTTTGCAGTGATTGTATAAAAAAGACTATGGCCCTTACAAAGTATGCTTTTTATATCCAGAGCAGCAAAACATCCATTTGGGTGCTTGATAGCTTTCATCTAGTCACAGAAACTACTCTATCTTCTATTTAAAAAATTTGTTCTGTGTTTGTTAACTTAGTAGCTTCATTTTACATATTTTTGTAAGTTGCTTGAATAAGAACACCTGCCAGATAAATAACAATAATGAACAGGAAATATATAAGATTGTTACAATTCAACATTTAGCATATTTTTTCCATTTCAAAACTAAGTACATGCTAATGGTGGCTTAATTTACTATATTTTGTAAAGGACAGCTGGCAGCTCAATCTGGCCGACACACCCAGGATGCTAGATGGCAACTTCCCTGCAGCTTAGCCGTGCCCTGGACTCCCACAGGGCACTATGGGAGATGGAGTTCGGTTTCACAGCCCTGCTGGATACCATGGGTGCTGCAGGGTAACGCTGCAGGGAGACATGGGCATTTTTGTTTCGCATATAGACCGGAAGTACTCCCAAGTCTTGGGGACAGAAGGACAGAAGATCTTCTGGGCTGAAGAAAATACAAGTCTCCATCTGACCCGGAAGTGCTGATGAATCACATGGACGGAAGGACAGAAGCACTTCCGGGTCAAGGACTATATAAAGGACTAGTGGAGACCCAGCAAGGGAGCCGAAGTTGGGACGGAGTGTGATGGAGGTGCTGGGAGGAGAGAATTGTTATATTTATCATATTGTTTATAGTGTATTTGGTTGATGTGGTGTTGTGAGGGCACTTTTGATTAAAGAAAATTAAACAAAATCTACTTAGGAGTTTTACAATTGTGTCTAAAGAATCTGTCTGTTGAGTTTCACGTGGCAACAGCGCCCTCTAACGTGCACAATATAAATGACAAATGTGTATGCAACATTATGCCTTTTTGTTTAATCATGAGTATATCAGTTTTTAATGGACACTACAGGTAGAAAGAGACAGTGCTTAGAGTGTCTGGCGCTTCATTTAGTCTTCTCAGATATCATTTTGACTCACTTTTGTTTTTTGAGGTGTTCTGTTTTCAATTGTCACATTCATTTGAAAATTCCCATTTTCATGTGTATCTCCTATGGAAAACTGCATGCGCCATAAGCACTTCATTCTTTACAAATTCAGTTCAAGCTAAAATATTAATACTTTAAAAATCAATATAACTAAGTACACACACAGTAAAAATGTGCATTTAGCATCTAGTACTTTAGAAGATAATCTTTAATATGGATATTCAAATCTAAATTTTTCGCTGATTTCACAGCCCTAGTTGTTGGACTGGCAAAACCGAAAAGAGAGCTGTGTCACATGTGAATGAAAAAATGTGAATTGTAGCCTTATTTTTGTTTTAAAAAATTAAACTTCTTTGACATTATCTGTGGTGCTTTTGCTCTGAACAACACAGCAGCGTTAATGAAAAGGGGTAAGCATATGAAACAGCAAAAACGACAATAATAATACAAACACAATAAGAAACCCCTATTTTTAGTGAAATCTTGCAAATTGAATTGCATTGAAACTAAAAACAAGGAAATCCCAGTTCATTTACAACTACATTTCTAATAGCACAATAGTCATGTTTGCTCTGGTTTTCTTCGTTAATTCATCATTTGAGTTAGTTGAGTCTGATGTTTGTCTTCTTGGGCTTTAGAGTTTTGGAGGAATAAGTTCTTGTACTTTTTGATTCTAGACTTTGTCTGACACAGGAGCTTAAAACATTTTAAAAGAAGTGTGTATATGTACATTTGAATAGGTAATAATTGAGTTATTATCCCATTCCATCATCTAATTAAAAACAAGATAATATTTAGCTATAGGGGTGAATCAGAAAAATATACATTGCCCACACTGCAAAAATTAGAAAAATAAACTTAAACAGGAGTTATCTTGCTTTTATTTAGCACAAAAATCTGCCAATGAGGTAGTCAAAATTCACTTGACATTTTTTAAAATAAGCTAAAAAATCTTAAATACAACATTTTTGATAAGTAAGATTGATTTCTTACCATAAGGAAAACAATATTTAAGTGTATTTATATATTAACTTTTTAATTGCTTAGGTTTCTTTTTTTCTTTTGTACCCTAAGCTTTTATATTATTGAGCCTCACATATCTCTGTTTTCAAAGTACTTTTGATGCCTGCAGTATTTTAATGTCATGTCTCTTCAGCCAGCAACATCTTCCTCAGATAGACCAAAGCTGAGCTTGAGCTCCTGTAGAATCTGATTATACCTGTAGATGTACAGTACAAGGTGCAGCTTCGAGAGAGAACTTCACCAAAACAAAATGACCAGAATGTTGATTTGAGATCTTTGTGCTAATATTTACTTTTCAAGATTTCTTTGTGCCATCCTTCAATACTTTTCTGTACAAGCAGAGACACAGAGAAAATTCAATAAAATACTATTAGTTAGTGCTAGAGCCATAAACTACTAGACTAGGATATGTTAATGCATCACAGGCTGGCATTTGCTGTCCTTCACTGGAATCTATATAATAAAAAGATAAAACCGCCAGTGATATGATTTAGATGTTTTGGGGTAAAAATATATTTATAGGTTAAGAAGTTTTTTCATTAGCCAACCCTCTATATCCTAACACAGGGTCACGTTAGTTTGCTGGAGCAAATCCCAGGGCGCAAGGAAGGAATAAACCCCGGGGAAGGAGCAAGCCCACCGCAGGGCACACACACACACACACCAAGCACATACTAGGAACAACTTAGGTTTGCCAATTCACCTAACCTGCATGTCTTTGGACTGTGGGAGGAAACCCACGCAGACATGGGGAGAACATGTAAACTCCACGCAGGGAGGACCCGGTAAGCAAACCCGAGTCTCCTAACTGCAAGGCAGCAGCACTACCCACTGCGCCACCATGCCGCCCAGGTTCAGAAGTAAAATGTAAAATAGTGGAAAATATTGTAGTTAAATAAAATAAGAAACCCTGAACTGTGTTCAGATAATTTTGCTACAGGATGTAAGTCTTAAGTAGATTAACACCAGCAATGGCCTTTTATAACCGTGGATATTGATAAAGAATTGAAAATAAACATAATCTTATATAATAAATATATATTCCACTATTTAACACTACCCAAACCAGGTTTTAGGAGCAAAATGAACACTTTTATTAAAAGTAAAACCTAACAAAAGAGCGGATATTGTGATACCCACAAAACAAAAAACAAGAATTCGTTTCTATACGTATCAAGTACGTATTCATAGAAATTTGAAATTAAATATTAGGTCATAGTTGAAAAGAAAACCTTAGTATCTAGTATCTGGATGAGATACCAAGAATCATTTTCTATTAGAAAACCAGACTATTTTGATTAACTGAATGGTTGCCTCTCATTTTAATATTTTTTAATGCTCTTATGTGATGTCTTGCCTATTCTTCAATTGCAGCCTAAAGTGCTACCCCCTTAATAAAGTGCTACTCTCTGTGGGTTGGCTTTTCCTCCGTTACTCGAAAGATTTGTCGCAAGATTTATTACCAACTCTCAAGTGCTATAGTGCCACACTTTTGTGTGATCTGTAATAGAGTGACATCTGTTATGGACATCGGATTTGAAATAAGCCCTGAAGTAGGGATTCAAAAACAAAACAGATAAATGTCTGTTTAATTTTAGTACTAAGTATTGATATTCATATACAGTGGAACCCCAATTTAGCATTTCCATATCTAGCATTTTCATGTAGTTAACTTTTTTTTGCCATTTAGGGATATTTTGACACTGAAGCTAAAAGTGACTTGGTTATGATTTCTGATTTTTTTTTTTTTGTTTAACTGTTCAAATTACTTTTGTGAATGATCCAGATCTGAATGAATGTGTTTGCATATTTATGCTCAATAAGTGTTTTCACATATTTATGCTGAATGTGCCCCATAAGTAGAAAATAAATAGAAATAATTTTGTTAGACAGATGAGATCTAATAGACAGAGGTTGTTTGCTGCTCTGGTTCACATGCTGTAATTTCAGTACCTGGACGTCAGCAAATTCATCATCTCATCATCCCCTCTGGAGTTTTTTAATTTGTTTTGTTTTTTCTGTCCTCCTGGCCTTCAGACCTTACTTAATTCCTTGCTACTTAGCATTGCCTAACCTTATTTTTATATATTTTTTTTCTTTGTTCATCTTGTAAAGCACTTTGAGATGCATCATTTGTATGAAAACGTACTATAGAAATAAATGTTGTTAATGTTGTTGGTAAGGAAAAGAAATAGAAGACAAAAAACTGTTCTTGTTGCTTTGATGGCAGTTACCACTGCTGTATCTCCACATTTCAACGTCCAGACACAAGATGGGAGCCCGGACTGCTGGGTTGAAGACGTCAAGGCTTTGGAGACAAAACCCTGGTTCTGAAAGTTCTTTCTGAACATTTTTGATTCTGTGTGCCATTTTTACAATTTACACTTCTTTAAAAACATCAGAGCTGTGCCACATGTCATGTCATGTTTGTTTTAAAAAATTAAACTTCTTTGACTTTATTGGTGGTGCTTTTGCTATGAACAACACAGCAGTGTTAATGAAAAGGGGTAAGCAGCTGAAACAGCAAAAAGGAACATAATAATATCGCAGATTAAACAGAATCATATCATGACTCATTTACACTGGAACATACAATAACTAGTAGTCACAGACATAACTGCAGTGAAACTATAAAATAAATACATTGAACAGAAGAAAGTAAAAATAGAATCCTGAAAAAGCAGGGATCTATTCCTTCATTCGACACTTTACTTCATTTAACACCCCTTTATAATTACAAAAAAGCTAAATGTTCTTTATACAGTATTTGTTAGCTATTTGTCTTCTTGTAAGTAGTCTTGCACAAATGTTATAAAAGGAGTATGTAATAATGTCACAGACACCAGTTCTGAATATTTTTAGCCCATTTAAATTATCGCAGAAAATTTTGGAGTGAATAAAATTAATACATTTTAAAATGCTTGGCATACTTGATGCTATAATGTGAAGGGGACAATCTATTTAGTCAACATGCATTGTGTTAAATATTTTAAATTGAAAGAAATTTAAATATTGAAAAAGATGCCTGACATTATATTCATATATACACACGGTATATTACAATAAGTATTTAGATTTATTTGAAAAATAAAACGATTAAAAAACAAGTTAGGTTTTTCGATATATGTCATTGGTAATTAATTAAATTTCATTTGACAAATACCCCTTTACTTAATGTTGAGGAAATAAATTGCTTGTGGCGGATCCAGGCCAGAATATTTTACAAGTCAAAATTATTTTAAATGCTTTCCAAAACCAAGGGTAAAAAAATCCATATATCATTGGGTTGAAAGCAGAATTAAAGAAAGAAAGTTCATACAAAAGCATGTATGTTTCTCTTGATAAAACAAAATCAGCAAAGGAGGTAAGTACACCATATAGATATATAGGAAAGCAGCATAATATAAAAACAGAAATGATGATACTTATAGTTTTAGCAGCTTTATGTTCATTTTTCTGGAATCCCTTGATTCTCGCTTTCTCTCCAGATCCCCCCTGCGCTCCTACACTCTGTATTGCCTTTGCATGCATTATTGCAACAACAAAGATTTTAGTATAAAGACCAAATATGATTAAAAATGGCATAAGCAATGTAGAAAATAAATCAAATAATAAAAAAATAAGCTTAACATTTACTCCATATTTAGAGGTACATCTAGTAGAGGCCATACATGTATAGATGTACATTGAAACAAAAACATAAAGTATTGTCCAAGACCACACGATAGCCACCAGCATCCAAATGACTTTCATTGTGACCTTCATAGAGTAAAACAATGGATAGCAAACGGCATAATAACGGTCAGCAGCAAGCAGTAAAAGATGATAAACAGAAATATTTGTTAAAGAAAATGTAGTAAAGTAAAAAGAAAAACATAACAATGTGCTTTTATACCAGCACACTTCTGTTGTCTGAAGAAAATGAACAGGCATGTTAAACATTCCAATAATGAAATCAGCAAATGCCATTGAAAGTATAAGCACATTTGATGGAGTGTGAAGCTGCTTAAAATGTGAAATGGAGATGATCAGAGCCAGGTTTCCACATACTGCAAGAATTATTCCTGTAATAAAGATGACATGCAGAGTCACATTAACAGACAATGAGCTGTAGATTTTGGAGCAGGTTCTATTTCTGCGCAACGGGCAGTACACTTCTACAACTTCTGATATTTCCATTTTCGTAAAAACACATTAAAGCTGTCGGCTTTGTTATCAATGTTTTATTCACTGGCATAGACTTATAAAGGTGAAGACTCAGGTAAAAACAAAGAGGCCCTGAGGAATATACTCTGTTGACGATTTCATTCTGCACATCTAATATGTACCTCTTGGAATAAAGTGCAAAGTAGTTTGAGAATATTTATCATCAAAGCACCTAAATTAGCAATTATCAAGATACTAGGCCCTCACTCTGTACAACCCTGAACTGGATTAAGTGCGAGTGCCAATGTTGCAGTTTGTTCTGTTATTTTAATAGCTTATTCCATCTTAATGTACACAATGATCTCACCCTTGACCTCTCATTATATTTCTTTTATGCTGTCAAGAATGCCAAGCCTCTTTCTTTATGTGCACCCTAATGTAGTATTCTAGGAAGTATAATACAAATGACTAATTATTTAATACTGAAGCATCTTCTGTTACTGCATATATCACACTTCCATTTACCAGATTGGAATGCTGCATTTCTTAATATTGTAGATAGATAGATAGATAGATAGATAGATAGATAGATAGATAGATAGATAGATAGATAGATAGATAGATAGATAGATAGATAGATAGATAGATACTTTATTAATCCCAAAGGGAAACTCACATACTCCAGCAGCAGCATACTGATAAAGAAAATATTAAACTAAAGAGTGATAACAATGCAGGTATACAGACAGACAATAACTTTGTATAATGTTAAAGTTTACCCCCCCGGGTGGAATTGAAGAGTCGCATAGTGTGGGGGAGGAACGATCTCCTCAGTCTGTCAGTGGAGCAGGACTGTGAAAACAGTCTGTCGCTGAAGCTGCTCCTCTGTCTGGAGATGACACTGTTCAGTGGATGCAGTGGATTCTCCATGATGGATAGAAACCTGCTCAGTGCCCGTCACTCTGCCACAGATGTCAAACTGTCCAGCTCCATGCCTACAACAGACAATGTATGTTATATGGACAAAAAGAAAAAAAGACACAGTAATGAACACAAGAACACGACAAAATATTTTCATATAAATACAAATGGAATCATGTGAATAGTTCTCTCCCGTAATCTGGTATTTCACGTGGAAGCTCCTGCATTAAATACTCAGCTAGCCCAAATTACTAAATGATGGCACTCGTGGTACATCAGATTATGATGCTTCATTTACCCTCATGTCTCTAAAAGTTTATATCCACTTAATATGGAATTTAACAAATACTTAGTCACTTACTTTGGTTATTTTAGAAATGTTCTGATATGTTCATTCTGACTATTTTTTGTACGTCACATCACATAATACAAACTTTAGATGCCTGTTTTTCTCTGTATACTTCTTATTATCACAGTAAATTGAGACTGTGACATTCTTTTTAGAATTTGCTTACTAAGAAAATAATAAAGAGTTTACAATCTAAATAAAAAAAACAACTTGATAGTAAATACTGTATGTTTTTGCAGTGCTACTATAATTTATTTATGTTGTGCACATATGCATGAATGTGAGTTGTATGTGTTACGGCTTACAAACAAATTGTAGTTCTGGTGCAGTGGTAAAGCCTAATGACATCTACTTTGGAGGCTAATGTAATGTATGACTTAACCTTACTTAAGAAATATTTTTTTTAGTAAGATATTAAGCAAATAAGCATTTATAAAATAAAATAGCAAATAACCTTTATTGAGGATTTTCAGCCTTCACCCTCTCTTGGCAATTCCAGAAATGAACAGTCTCTCTGTCCATTCAGAACACCTCCAGCCTGTTTACACCTGACATTAACACGACTTGACAGGACTTGACTGTGTTAAAAACTAGTAGCAAATAGACGTGTGACCAGATCACTTCCACCACATTTGAAAGTTGATAGAAATGGACAGTGTTGTTTCTCATTTTTAATTCATGTTCTGTGCCAAATGTTGTCATGCTGGTCGCAGCTGCTATAGGAACCTGGATGGGCTGGGGCCAAATGTCATATGATTAAGGACTGAGGTAAAATATGCATAGTTCCTTATCGTATTTACTAGTAATGATATTGTTAATGTATTGTTTATTATGGTTTATTTACAACGTAAGTACTGTCACACACTTTACTTGTTATATGCTAATAGACTGACATCTACTTGTGCTCCATATCAGGTCCATCAGAGAGCACCTTGTCTTAATAATACTCGGACATCCCACCCCGCCTACATTTGATCCCACTGTATTCTGTGTTTGCCCTGCTTTTTAACATTTCCACACAGTATCGTTAATTCTGCCTTCTCTGTTTTTCATTAGCTTCAATAGTACTTCAACAAGTTATTTTTAACTCACCCACATATGCATATTTTTGTAGGAGTGGAAGGAAAACTAACTTGGTTAGGCAGAGAACAAGTAAACTCCAGATAGACCAAAGCTGTGCTGGGTATTTGAATGAAGCAGTGCGAACCAGTGTCCTTCTCAATTTCCAATAAGTCTGCCGTGTAAATGATTTGCAGGTATGCATACAAGAAAACAAAAGGTACAAAACGTATTGGTCAGCCTTTAAACCACCGAGGTGCACAGAGTTGTATTAGTTTAGTTCCCTTTATTGGTATACAGAGGATATTGAACATAAAGGTCATAAGAAAGTAAAAAAAAAATTTCAAAATGATTTTAGATCAACCATCTATCCATCCATTGTCCCACCCGCTATACAAGGTCACGGGGGTCTGATGGAGCCAATCCCAACCAACACAGGGTGCAAGGCAGGAAACAAACCCCGGTCAGGGTGCCAGCCCACCACAGGGCACACACACACACACACACACTAAGCACACACTAGGGAGGATCGCCAATGCACCTAACCTTCAAGTCTTTGAACTGTGGGAGGAAACCGGAGCACCTGGAGGAAACCCACACAGACACAGGGTATGGCAAGCCAAATTAACATTTAGAGATATCTCAAAATGAATTTTGGATATCTTAAAATGTAATTTACTTTTTAAGATATCTGAAACTCGCTTTGAGATATCTTAAAATAATTTCCTTTACATTTTAAGATATCTGCAATACATTTTGAGATATCTCAAATGTATTTCAAGATATCTCAAATACAGTTTCAGATATCTCAAAATAATTGTGTCTGCATTTCAAGATATCTCAAATGAATTTTCAGATATCTTAAATTGACCTTTCATGCATTTTAAGATATCTTAAATGCATTTCAAGATATCTCAAAATCATTTCCTGTAAAATTGCCTATTATTTCAATGGGACTACTTGTTTATTATAAGATATCTTAAAATGTATTTGAGATATCTTGAAATGTGCAGGAAGTCATTTTAAGATATCTTGAAATGTATTTGAGATATCTGAAAATGGACAGGAAGCTGTTTTAAGATATCTGGAAATGTATTTGAGATATCTTAAATTGTATTGTAGATATCTGAAAATGCTATTGAGATATCTTGAAATAATTGAGTGTCCTTTTAAAGATATCTTAAAATGCATTTTAGATATCTTCAAATACAATTTGAGATATCTTGAAATACATTGTTAGATATCTGAAATGTAGCAGAGACCCATTTTAAGATATCATGAAATTAATTTTAGATATCTAAAAATGTATTTCAGATATCTGAAAATGAATTTCAAGATATCTTGAATGCTTTTTAAGATATCTAAATTATATTTCGAGATATCTCAAAATAACTTCCTGTGTATTTCAAGATATCTCAAATTCATTTTGAGATATCTCAAAATAGACAGGAAGTCCCATTGAAAGAATAGGAAATGTTACAGGAAGTGATTTTGAGATATCTCAAAATGTATTTGAGATATCTTGAAATGCACAGGAAGTTATTTTAAGATATCTTGAAATGTATTTGCGATATCTCAAAATGCACAGGAACGTATTTCAAGATATCTCGAATTGCATTAAAGATATCTTAAAATGCATTTCAGATATTTCAAAATGTACGGCATATCATTTCAAGATATCTTGAAATCTATTTAAGATATCATAAAATGCTTTTTAGATATCTTAAAATAGATGCATTTTTAGATATCTGTAAGTCAATTTGAGATATCTAAAATGCATTTCCAGATATCTTAAAATCCATTTTGAGATATCTCTAAATGTTAATTCGGCTTGCCATACACAGGGAGAACATGCAAACTCCACACAGGTAGGACCCGGGAAGCGAACCCAGGTCTCCTTACTGCAAGGGCGCCACCATGCTGCCCTTGGATCAACCACTTATAATTTATTCTGGCTGCTTAGATACATGATTTCATGTTAATAATACCAAGTGGTATTAAATCAGTGCTATTTTTGTAAATAACAGCAAAGAATATGACAACTATTGTATATACAATAAATATTACAGATTATACAGTAACTTTTTACATTGCACCGTACTTGCTCTTCAAGAAAGATAAAACATTATACATTAACTAAAATGTTATGATACCAAAAAACATTACCCATTGAACTGTGTACCACACGTGGATTAAATATTTGTGATGAAATTAGAACACAATTGTGTACCTTTTCACCGAGTATTTAGTTACAGTATTGCTATGATGTGTTGTTAGGTAGTTCATTATTTTATTCTGTAATATGCCCTTCAGTATGGAAGTTTATTCAAGTCACATAAAAAAAGTGACTGTGTTATTTCAGAAAGAATTGTGATCTAAAGACAGCTATTGAAAGAGAGATTAAGTACACGTGTAGTATGTCTTCAAGTGACAAGAACCAAAGACTTTTAATAAAGTTAAAGTTTAGTACCTTTAATAGAGATGTTTTTAACACAGAAGGCCAGAAGCGCAGGTTTGACTGATAATCTGACCGGGATCTGCACAGAGTTTGCATATTCATTCCATGCATTTGTTGGATTGATTAGTATTAGTGAGTAAATAAAGAAGATTACCTATTTTAAGACAGTACTGTAAATGTGTCAGTAATATTGTACTTCTAAATTACTAAAATATCTTTTGCCCATTTTTAGCTGAAAAGTAAATTACATCGATTCCACCTTTCAACAAGGTTTGCAGCATGTTATGCATTTTGATCTATATTATATCTTAAGGTTTTTAAATGTAATTTGATCACACAGTTTTTGTTTTATAGTTTCGTATCTTTTGATAAACATTATGTATTTTGCATGTGTTTTAACAAATGATACCCACCAGTTTTAACTAAATCTCTTACTACTAGTTTTCTTCTGCAGTTTGTTTTAATGCATTGAAAGTCCTTTAATTGGTTTTGCCAACACAAGACTCTTAGCTGGCATCTCACCCCTGGTTCATATGCAAACCTGAAACCAGACAAAGCACTCATTCTCAATGACTCTGTGTTGACTGGCCCATCTGTGTAAATTGCATTGCCGATGTTTGTAACATGAGACCCTAAAGAAGAAATAGGTGGGTGCCGCTGTGTTTCACTGGACCAATTCATGTACTGAAATTAACCCACACAAACACATCAGCCGTTATAAGGCTAAGAATTAAACCAGAGCCCCTTGAGATCTAAGGTATGAATACTTGCTGCTGCACCACCAGACCACTCTATTTCAAAATAGCATCCCCAGTAATAATCATAAACTGATTTTACTTTTAGGTCTATTTATAGATTTACGTTAATGTTTTGCATGCAGTTCACTCTTCTCATTGGGTATGTGCCTTGCCTATGACAAGCATATTGTCCACCCAGTTGCTTCCTGACTTGCCCCCAGTAATGCTGGAATAATCGCTGGCTCCCTGAGATACTAAACTCCTCCGATTGGATTTCGTAAATGTCTGTTTAGTTCTTGTCACTTGATTTCACACTTCATGTGTGTTGATTCTTTCTCTTTCTCACAACCTGTTGCCAGACAAACAAAGCAGACGCATGCATGATACTGACAACAAGCAGGCAATATTTTTGCAAGATAACAAAATATTTTAGTGTGTTTGTGTTTTTACTACCAAAAGCTGTGTAATTTACACTTGAAACACCATGTTGGTTACAGTTTAATAACAGTTTAAAAACTAATAAAAGATCAGAGGTCTCCAACCTTTTTTCCCCTGAGTGCTTCGTTTATAAAATAAAAATGGCTGAGAGCTACTCATGTTTTCTAACGTTTATTCTCAGAGCTGATTTTAACCCAAACGAACTGAATAAGCTTGTTTTGCCTGAACATTTACAAAATGTTGGTGTCCACAACTCACATTTTGCATTAAAACATCAGAAAAATATTTAGTTCACCTGCAAGTGCATTTTGTATGGCTGTATGCATTTTCTAGTGTATCTCACACTATTGAATTAAAACATGAATGCTGTCAAAAAAAAAACCAATGCAATTACAAATACACAAATATTACTTATTCATTTGTCATTTTGTTACATGTCACTGTTTCACTTCACAAGAGTATTCACATGTCCAGTTGCGTGTGTGATATGTTTTTGTAGTTATTCAGATGACTGGCACTGCATGGCTTCAACAAGAGAGGTGTATGGTGGAGTGTAGCCACTTAGGTTCACTCTTATGGAGTCATTTAAATGTTCTTCTGTCAGTCTTGTTCTGAACTTTGATTTCATGACGTTCATGTCAGAAAAGGCAGACTCACAGAGGTATTGAGGCCCAAACAAAGTAGACATTTTCAGAGCTGCTTGGTGAAGATTCTTATAGTTATCTGGCTCTACTAAGCTCCAGAAATGCTGAGAATGCTGTTGAGACTTTAATTGCACATTATTTTGAAGGTTTACTAATATATAATATATAAAATTCAATATCTGTTTGTCTGTCTGTCTGTCTGTCCACATTTCACGGGAGAACTACTTAACGGATTTAGATTGGGTTTTTTCTATAATTTGCTTGAACATTCCGGTCTCATTTCGCTACGTATCATAGTTCGCTTGCGGGAATCCAAGCAAAAGGCAGTGGGCCGAATGGGAGGGGCCTTCCTCATTCACTCGCCGGCTTTGGGACGTGTTCCTTAACTCTGCTTAGCTAGCGAACGAGAGAACAATTGAATTCAACTTTGTCTGAAATTTAAAATAAAGTTTTACCTAGGTCTTGATGAATTTGAGTCTGGATATTCTCTTAAGTGTATGCCACATTGAAAAATTAGATTGTAATTCAGATTGTGGATCGTGATATGATTTTTTTGGAAAGATCGTCCACCCATAATTTGACTAATCAAGTCTTCAAATTTATGTAGGATTCATTAACCCTTTGGCGAGCTACTTGGTAAAGGGTGGCGATGTACCGGTAGCTCGCGAGTGACGTGTCGGAGACCCCTGCTATAGAGTGTACAAATTACATAAGTAAAAAATGATTGTCACTCTGTGGTGGTCTGGCACCCTGCCCAGGGTTTGTTTCCTGCCTTGTGCTCTGTGTTGGCTGGGATTGGCTCCAGCAGACCCCCGTGACCCTGTAGTTAGGATATAGTGTGTTGGATAATGGATGGTTGAATGGACGATTGTCACTGATCCTTGGAAGAGATTTTTCTAGTAGAAACTGAAAGTCTTCACACACCACTTTAAGCATTCACTGCTACGTTTGGTGAATTTATGAAGTAGTGCAGTCACCTTACTGTAAATGCATTTGGAAGCAGAGCAATTATCATATAATGATGCAGTTTTGTTCACTCATTTTGAAAGGATGAGTCTGTAGCTGTTTTTTATGGTGTCTAATAAACTCGTTTTCTTATACTTATTGCACACATTGCTTCTGTAATTGGGTTGGTGTCTCTTTGCTGCAAGCCAAATTAAACTGACTAAAGAAAAACAAAGGAATGGCTGTTTATATTCAGGAATAAATACAGTTGTTAGTTATGATATTGAAATATTTTTTATTTATCTTTTTGTAATTTGTCTTTGTTGTGGAAAAATATGAGAGGATGAGTAATTTGGCAATGCTCTAGTCACTGATAAATCCATGCAGAGAGCACTAGTCAACAACAGTGAAAATATCCTCCAATGATAGCATTTCTCACAAAGTATTAAATAGCAGAAATAAAAGATAAGTGTAAGGCTGTAGACTAAAAAGGAAAGATATTCGAACCTCCAATATAAGTAAACCCAGTCTTGTCTCGTAAATACTGTATGTTTGATATATAAGGAAAGAGTGACCGTCCTAATGAACAAAAACGGAAAATCTAAAATCTATACTATAATACAGTGTTCTCCCTAGAAGTACACCTGGCTGATTCCACATGCTGCTCTGCTGCATTTTAGTTTGGATTGGTGTTCTTCTCCATACTGAATGGACAGCTCCATTGTAGTTTTCTCTCCATCATAACATGCACCATACAAGATACAGTCCTAATTATGTATGCCATTTCACAATCCCGGCTGAAGACTCACTACTTCAGTTTAGCATATCCTGACTAGAGCTGCTGATTTACTGTACATACTGCATCTCTGTTGTCAGTCATTAGCACTAAAACATAAGTAACATGATAGTTATAATTGGATACTAACCCTCACCTATTCTGTTTCTCTTCTCGGTGCACAAATATGGCACTTAGTGCCATGGCCCACCTGCCAAGTTCTGCCTGTTTATGGTAAAGTCATCCCTGATTGAGGATCGTTGGAATCATGGGAAAGAGAGGTCCTTTCATTGGATTGGCTGGCCCAGCACTGTTACAGCTGTGGAATGGCCAAATGGGGGAGGCAGCTTGATGGATGAGGTCTCTAGGACTATAAACAAATCCAAATCATATTATGTGATGTCATCCATTGTTAAATTCTGCTACGTACTTCTAAAATTTTTATTTTTATACTGTATTGAGGATTTGTTCTGTTCTGTGTATTGTATTGTAGTGACCCCTTTCTTTTTGACACCCACTGCACGCCCAACCTACCTGGAAAGGGGTCTCTTTGAATTGCCTTTCCCGAGGTTTCTTTCATTTTTTCCCTACTGGGGATTTTTTTTTGGAGTTGTTCCTTGTCTTCTTAGCGAGTCAAGGCTGGGGGGCTGTCAAGAGGCAGGGCCTGTTAAAGCCCATTGCAGCACTCCTTGTGTGATTTTGGGCTATACAAAAATAAGTTGTATTGTATTGTATTGTACAATGTGTTTTCATTATAAAGACAGCACACCCTGTCTGTGCTGGGGAGAAGAACGTGCAGCCAAACCATTTTCACAGTCTAAATGGCTGTGAGTGGGATTAAGGGAGTGTGCATGGAGGAAGTGACTCCAGACGGGTCATTTCAGAGACCTGCAGTTGTTGTAGAGGAAAGTAACTGACTGGCATGCAAAACAGGAAGCAAAACAATTTGTAAAAAATTGACCTGTAGCAGTTTGGAAAAATGTATAAGCTAGCTGGAAGATGGCTGGCAATTTAAAAATTCATTACCAACAAAAAAGTTACCACAGAGTTTTATTGAAAGTTGCCTTGAGGTGAAAAGGAGAAAAGGAGTGTGAAGACTAACAAACACAAAAAAAAGGTACACAAAAGTCTGCACAGAAAGGAGTTCAAAGTATTCCTTTGGAGTTGAAAAATGAGAGAGCGGAACCTGTAAATCCTATTTCTCCTCGAGAAAGAGGAAGAATTTGTTGAAGCCAGTTGAAGCTCTTTTGGCATGTCATTAGAATGACCCCCAGGTGGCTCCCTCTAGAGCTGCTCCATGGATGTCCCACTGGGCATTGACCTTATGGCAGACTCAGGATATGTTGAAGGGACTATATCTCTTGGCTGACTTGGGAATGCCTGGGAATTCCACAGGAAGACCTGGAATGTGTAGCTGGGGACAGAGAAGTCTGGACTGCCACTGCAACCCTACTTAGGAAAATGAGATAGATGAGATGAAATAAAAAGAAAATTAGTTTTCTCTAAGTCATGATTTGCTCATGTTCAAAAAATATTATAAGGGATCATGTATTATCTCTCTCTATAATCCAACGTCTGTCTGTCTGTCTGTTTTTCACAACAAAACTACTTGATGGATTTAGATTGGGTTTTTTTCTATAATTTACATTAACATTTCGGTTAATATTGTGACTTCTGTCATTGTGGTATGTATCATACTTTGCTTGCGGTACCGATTTATTTGAGCGAATCAGAGAAACATGTAGCGGGCCAAGGGGAGGGAGACGAGGCCCTCCTCACTCACATGCCAGCCTCGGGGCATTCCTTACCCCCTCTTAGCCAGCGAACGAGAAAACTACTTAATTGATTTAGATCAGGTTTTTTCTATAATTTACTTGAGCATTCCAGTTGATTTTTGTGACTTCTCTCATCGTGCTAAGAATCATAGTTTGAGTGCAGGAGTGATATATTCACACTAATCCGAGACAGAGGCTGCAGGCCAAGGGGAGGGGGAAGTGTGACGTCAGGAGTGGGGAGCCTTATTGTTCTGTTTCACTACTACGCAGGCGGAGCTGCAGAGGATGGATAGAAAGTCATAAGGAGTAAAAAGTTATTTTATTTTACTCAGAAACAACAACAACATTTATATAGCAAATTTTCATATAATAATGTAGCTCAAAGTGCTTTACAAAATGACAGAAAGTTACAAGAATAGAAAACAATTAAGATTAAGTAATAATATTAAAGAATAACAACAAAATTAAGTAAGGCCTGGAGAACAGAAAAAAAAAATCTGCAGAGGTTTCGAGGCCAAAAGTCTGCAAATCCCCCACTGGGCATTCTACCTAACTTAAGTGTTCCTAAATCAGACCTGTTAGTTTTCATGTTTCACATGGTAGGATTTTATGCAGTTGAACAGCTCATGAACACCTGAGACACCCACCTTCATTCCATTATCTCAGGGGCTACATGGTATCTTGATCAGGTGGTGGTGGTGCAGATCACCGCCACGGAATAACCAGAACAAAACAACTGAGAATACAGTTTACAATACAGTTTATTTTTGTATAGCCCAAAATCACACAGGAAGTGCCGCAATGGGCTTTAACAGGCCCTGCCTTTTGACAGCCCCCCAGCCTTGAATCTCTGAGAAGACAAGGAAAAACTCCCAATAAAACCTTGTAGGGAAAATGGAAGAAACCCGGAAAGGCAGTTCAAAGAGAGACCCCTTTCCAGGTAGGTTGGGCGTGCAGTGGGAGTCAAAAGTAGGGGGTCAATACAATACAATACACAGAACAGAACAATTCCTTAATACAGCATAATAATAAAAATTTTAGAAGTACGGTTTAACAGTAGATGATATGACATAATTAGGTTTGGATATTTTTAGAGTCCTGGAGACCTCATCCATCAGCTGCCTCCCCATTTGGCCATGCCACGGCTAAAACGTTGCTCGATGAAAGGACCCTCTTTCCCATGATTCCTGTGATCCTCCATCAGGGATGACTTTACCATAGGCAGGCAAACAACTTGGCAGGTGGGCGTGGCACCAATGCCACATTTGGGTACCGAAAAGAAACAGAATAGGTGAGGGTTAGTATTCAAATATAATTATCATGTTACTTATGTTTTAGTGCTAATGACTAACAACAGAGATGCAGTATGTACAGTTAATCAGCAGCTCTAGTCAGGATATGCTAAACTGAAGTAGTGAGTCTTCAGCCGGGATTTAAAGGCTGAGACCGAGGGGCATCTCTTATGGAAGCAGGAAGACCATTCCACAGTTTAGGGGCCCTGTAACTAAAAGCTCGACCTCCCACTGTTATTTTATTAATCCTTGGAATCCTAAGCAGACCGGCATCTTGAGATCTTAATGTGCCTCAGGTTTGTAAGTCATGATAAGTTCAGACAAGTAAGCGGACCTTGGCCATTTAATGCTTTATATGTTAAAAGGAGGATTTTGAAATCTGCCCTAAACTTAACTGGGAGCCAGTGTAAAGATTTAAGAACTGGGTTATGTGTTCATATTTTCTTGTTCTTGTAATAATTCTTGCAGCGCATTTTGGATTAACTGGAGGCTGTATAGAGAACAGTTTGAACAGCCAGTGAACACCGCATTGCAGTAGTCAATCCTACTAGAGATAAATGCATGAATTAATTTCTCACAATCCTGTTTATTTAGAAAGCGCCTTAATTTCCTAACATTTTTAAGATGGAAAAACATGTTTTGGACGACTTTGTAATATGTGCTTTAAATGACATGCTAGAGTCAAAGATAACTCCTAGATTGCGGGCTGATTCAGTAAAATTAATTGGGATTCCAACTGAGTTAAATGACGACAAAATATTGCTGTGATCAGCGTCATTCCCTCCAACAATTAACATCTCTGTTTTATCTGTATTTAAAGACAAGTAGTTCTCATTCATCCATTCCTTTAATTCACTAACACAACTAATTAAAGACAACATCGGAGAAACTTCATTTGATTTAAATGAAAGGTATAACTGGGTGTCATCTGCATACGAGTGAAAATTAACATTATGTTTCCTAATGAGAGATCCCAGTGGAAGCATGTAAAGTGAAAACAGTAAAGGTCCCAGTACTGAGCCCTGCGGACACCATATTGAACTTCTGTGTATAATAATGGAGTACTGTCTGCACATTTCTGTACATACTGGAATCGATTTGATAAATAAGAACTGAACCAAGCGAGCACGGGCCTGTAAGCCCAACATCGTTTTCTAGCCTGTGCAGTAAAATAGAATGGTCAATGGTGTCAAATGCTGCACTTAAGTCCAACAACATAATTACAGTGGAATTTCCTTCATCAGAGGATATCAGAATGTCATTTACAACCCGTGTTAGTGCCGTTTCTGTACTATGACCAGTGCGAAAGCCAGACTGGAATTTCTCAAATAAATTGTAATGCGTAAGGTGTGACTAAAGCTGACTGGCGACTACTTTTCTAGTATTTTAGAGAGAAATGGTAAATGTGAAATAGGCCTATAGTTATTTAGTATGTGTGGGTCTAGGTCTGACTTTTTAAGTAAAGGTTTAATGACTGACACTTTTAGTGCATCAGGTACTGTGCCATGCAGTAATGAACTATTGATAATGGTTAGAATAGGCTGCAAGAACATCCATTGCACTTTTACTAGTTTTGTTGGCACTGGATCTAGGGAACAAGTAGTGGGCTTCATTTTAGTAATTAAAGTTAAGACTTCCTGGTGAGTTACAGGATTAAAATTACTAAAGTGCTGAATGCAATGTGGCAGGGTCTGCTAAGCTAGTATTTGGTTTGTACTGTGATGCTGAGATCTGGGATCTTATATTTTTAATTTTCTCATTGAAGAAGTTCATAAAGTCTGTACTGCTAATATCTGTTGGTATTTTGCACTGTTGATCTGAATTCCCATTTGTTAATTTAGCCACTGCTCTAAAAGTACCCTAGGATTTTTATTATTGCTATCTATTAATGTAGAATAGTATTCTGAGCGAGCTTTAAAGAGGGCTTTTTTATATTTATTTACACTCTCTGTCCATGCAATTTGAAAGACATGTAGCTTTGTTGTTCTCCATCTGCGCTCCAGTTTTCGACACTCTAATTTAAGAGCTCGAGTATTTTCATTAAACCAGGGAGAGTTTCTATGTGCTTTGATCACTTTTGTTTTAGGGAGCCACTGTGTCCAGAGCATCTCTCAAGGTCACATTATAATGTGATATTAGCTGATCTAAATTGTTTTCCACGTTTACATTTGATGTTAACTGATCTAAATGGTTTTCCACAATTACACTCGACTTACTCAAGGTATCTATAAATTTTGAAGCAGAATTACAATCTAGATGTCGCACTGTCTTTGTTTTAATCTGTGAGTGCGTTGGCATGGGCAGAACTAAATCAAATGTAATTAAGAAGTGATCGGAAATAACTACATTTAATGGAGTAATATTTAAATTTTGAATTTCAACTTTGTAAGTTATAATTAAATCTAATGTGTGGTTATGATTATGAGTTGGACCTTTGACAATCTGACAAAATCCTACTGAATTTAACAAATAAGTAAAACATTTGCTAAAAGTGTCAGTTTCCACATCAATGGGTACATTAAAATCCCCATCAGAACTACGTGATCATAATTTATAGCCAAATCAGACAGAAGGTTGCTAAATTCAGTCATGAACAATGAATATGGCCCTGGTGGTCTGTAGACTAGCACTATAATTGTGTTGGAATCTGTTTTAATATTTAAAATGAATGCCTCAAAGGATGTAAAGTTGCCTAAATTTTTAGGAGTGATTTGCATTTTGTTACAATGAATTATTCCAAGGCCTCCTCCTCGACCAGAATCTCTAGACTTATGAAGGAACGAGTATCCATCTGGTGACGCCTCAGCTAGGGGAACAGTGTCATATTTACTAAGCCAGGTTTCAGTAAGAAGACACAGATCAGATTTTGTACTTAATATGATATCATTTACCAAAACAGCTTTAGTGCCAAGAGAGCGAATGTTCAATAAACAGCATTTAAAACTGCATGGTTCTTTCTGAACTGCTGATATATTTTTTGTTTTAATTTGAATTAAATTTCTATTACAGATGCCCCTGGTGGAGGGTCTGGCTTTATCCCTTGGTCTAATTATACACCTTATTTTTGGTTATCAATTAATTTAAGGTTTGTATCAAGACTAAATTTACTGGATGCCCCACAACAGGGATTATGGGTAACAGCTTCAGGAAAATAACAGGTGGGATAAAGAACAGCCTGTGATTTAAGATCACATGGCTGCGGCCTGGATGGTGCTCTAATCAGTCAACCATGCAGTTTTGCTACCATATTTTGGGATAATACATAAGATCCCCTCCAGTTAGGATGAAGACCATCTCTTCTGAAAAATCCAGCCTTTCCCAAAAATCATCCCAATTGTTCACAAATGCTATGCTTTTATTTGCACACCAGGGGCCTCATGTATAACGCGCGCGAGAACTCGCACTAAAACATGGCGTAAGCACAAAAGCGAAATGTGTTTACGCACAGAAAAATCCAGATGCAGGAATCTGTGCGTACTCCAACTTCCACGTCCTTCCGTTACATAAATCCCGATCAGCGTGAAAACTAACGCTTGTGCACGCGCATTATGTAACGCCCCAAATCCTCCCAGAATTACGCCTATTTGAATATGCAAATCAATATAAATCGCCCTTAAGCGCAGCCTTCTGTGAAAAGACAATGGGAAAAGCATGGGGAAAATATAAGAATTTCAGCGAATACCAAGTGGAGGCAAAGGAAAAACATACTATTTGTTCAAATAAACCGTGTTATAATCAACAAAATGAAGTTGATCGAGTGACATAGCGTGTTGGAGAAACTTGAAAGCTCACATTCACAAAATCGCACAGTGCGGAAATAAAAAGAAGTCACATATCAAAGTTGCCGTGAAAAGAAGAGTTGTAAGCCCACTGTCTGAGTGTCATATGAAAGTTTATTAGGGTACAGAGAAAAAAGGCACACGGTGGGGAAAAAGCACGAAATGTCAACTTCAATCTCGACATTTACACTTTAATCACGTAGTTTATTTTGTCATTTAGTAGAACATTATAAACTTCATCTTAAAATCGTTTAATTAACCAGTTTCTCAAATCACATCGTAATTAAAGTAGCACGTTAAATGCTTTGTTTTGTATTTGATCTTCTACTCGTATGTGATCTATGTGTGTGAATCACTACTTGCTTCTTAAACTGGCTCTCTTCCTCCAACTGGACAGAGTCCATTACATTTGTGATATTACAGCTCTCTGAAAAACTAAAATACTGAGATGTATACGTGATGTCATTTTCATGATGATAGGAGCTAAAGCACATTATTAAACATGTGTTTCATGAGCCTCGTGCTCATGACAAGCATTTATCTTTTGTCGAAATTTGTCGCTGCGTTTTTAGCTGTGTTGTTATTTTCTCTTTCTGTTTTATATTCAATATATATTGGCGTAGCCGTCACTACAGTTCTTGCTTTTCTTTCCCCAAGTAACCGATCGCCACACAATCAGCTCTGAAATAGACGTTAAGCCATCTGTAAGCTTAGCGCCAATTCTTCAAAACGTTTAAAGAACATTGAAATATCTTCGTAGTACATGTTTGATTATTCTATCCTTCACGACACTCCCAGTGAAGAATATAGATTATTTAAATGAAGTTAAAGTTTTATGTGTATAATTTAACAAACATATTTTGCGGCATTTCACCTTAAAAATAATATCGTCATCATATGTAAATACGCGCTTTATAAAGTGGCTCAGGTTGTGCGATATTATAACTGTAGTACAAGTTTACAGTGGGGTGATTGTACTTATAAGTACAAACCGTTCTACAAGGAGCAATTGATTGAGTGCATTTAAAGTTCTTGGGATTAAACTGTTTCTGAACCGCGAGGTCCGTACAGGAAAGGCTTTAAAACATTTTGCAGTGGAATGAGACAGCGTGTCCTTAAAGCTGTATACCGATAATTCTCTTTCCGATCAGCTGCTGCTGTGATTCACACTCAGATACAGTGATATAAATACTCCGAGTCGTGCAGTGAGAGTAATATGGAAAAAGATGATCCACTGTGGCAACTCCTAACGGGAGGAGCTGAAAGAAGAAGAAGAAGAAGAAGAAGAAGGAGAAGTGAGAGTAACAACGCTAAAACAGTTATGGTATTTGGAATACTATGGCTGTTCTCTGGACCATTATATTGTTACGAGTTAATTACAATCAGATGCATTACACTAATAAACAATATGCAGTTAGTTTCTGTGTATTTATAAAGCCGCGTCATGAAAATAATGAGTAATCACACAAGAACAGTACCATTGCTTTGACGCTGGCGCCAGTTTGCAAAACCGGCGGAGAACTTGCGTACGACAAGGCATGAGGTACCGTGGAAAAGTGCGTGGCTTTACGCCAAGTGTAGGTTTTATACATCGCGATTTGAACGTAGAAAAGTTCTTACGCAACATTTCTGTGCGTACGCACCGTTTATACATGAGGCCCCAGGTTTCTAGCCAGCAGTGAAAGGAATGCAATCTGCTATAAATCACATCCCCTCTATATAATCTTGGTAAGGGACCAGATGCAATTAAATTCCGACATTTTGTTTTAGCTTTGGTGCAAAAACAATGAGATGAAGTTCCGCTTTAATACCTCAGATTGCTGTAAATAAATATCATTAGTGCCGACATGCAGCAATAAGGTAGATACTTCATCGTCGGCAACACGGTCTAATGCGGCCTTTATGCCAGAAATCTTGGCCCCTGCAAGGCACTTAACATTAACTGCTGGTTTAACATAGTTTGGAATTCTAACATTCCGCACTATGGAATCGCCAATTATGAGCACTTTATTATTCTCAGTTTCCACAGGCGCTGCGGAGAGCTGAGAACCTGTTCTGGGTCCGAATTGGTGACCTGGGTGCTGGGGGACTAAATTTTGGATTCTTAGACCCCCGTCTTACTGTTACCCACTCGCCCTGTGGCTGAATTGGTGCTGCTGATTTCGGCCGCGCACTGACTACAGTGGGACCTGGAGAGACTGAAGCCGAATCAGATGTAGCCGAATTGTCTAAACAAACCGAGTCAATCCAATTTTCGGTTTGCCTAATCGCTATCAGATTCCTAACGCGGTCCTCCAATTCGCGTATTTTCCCGACCAACTCTAGATTAACTAAACATTTTTGGCAGGTGAAGCTATCTGCACTGTCGGCCAGAAAACCTGAGCTGTACATACTGCAGGACACACAACATGTAAACGTGCCCTCGATGGGCAGAGAGCAGATGGAACTTACATTAAGTGTTGAAGTCATCTTTGCCGTTTTTATAGGTGCTTCGGCGCTTTCCGTGTTCGGCTGAATCACCGTCGCTTTAGGTTTCCACCACCCGCTGAGCGATCGACTTTAATTTCTCACTGCCGGTTATTTCTACTGGTCAGCTGCCGGCTTTACCTCAGGTGAACTTGCTCGGGGGTGCTTTCGTAGGGCTACGTGCCTGTGAGAGACGCCGCTGCTCTCTGCTTCCGCAGATAGATAGATAGAATAGTGGGGATTAGTACAAATTGCTAAAGAATATGATAATTCTATGCCCATATAGTATATTAGGAATACAACTAAAATGGAGCTATGAAAAAGAGAATTAAAAATAATGAGTTTTTAGTAGTTTTTTTTAAATGTTCCACAATACTAGCCTAGCGTACTTCTATAGTTAAGAGTATTCCAGATTTTAGGTCCATAACAGCAAAAGGCCACATCACCACTTCTTTTAAGCTTGGCTCTTGGAATTATCAGAAGATCTCCATCTGAATATCTAAGGTTATGTCTTGGAGTGTAGGGGTACAGGCATTCCAAAATATAGGAGTAAAAGATTATTTAAGGCTTTATAAACCATTAGTAGTATTTTAAAGTCAATTCTGAATGACACAGGTAACCAATGTAGCAATGCTAAAACTGGTGAGATGTGCTCAAATTTTCTTTTTCTAGTTAAGATTTTAGCTGCTGCATTCTGCACTAATTGCAACTGATTTATATCTTTCTTAGGTAGCCCTGTTAAGATTGCTTTACAGTAATCTGTTCGACTAAAAACAAAAGTGTGAACTAATTTAGTTCATTTAGTAAGCCGGTTAACGTGTGACTTAAATTTTAGGTCAGAGTAGATGATTACCCCTAAATTCTTTACCTCTGCCTTCATTTTTAAACCTAAGAAATCAAGTTTATTTTTAATATCCTCGCTATAACCACGTTTGACAATCCCTAATATTTCTATTTTATCGTCATTTAGTTTGACAAGATTTCTACTAATCCTTTCAGAAATATTACTAAGGCATTGGATCAGAGAGTCAGGAGCGTCAGGGTCATCAGGCGCTATTTGCTGGTTTCTGACAAACACTTTGGAGGCGGAGCTTTCTGGTAAATTACCTTCTGCACAGTCTCCTTCAAATGAAAAACATGAGTCTAATCAATGCTTATCAGGTACCAACAGTGAATGATTTAAAAAATGTGATTGGCTAGTGGTGAACTATCGAAATGACGAAATGAGGTGTGCCACGTGTAGGAAATACTCAAAGAGACAACCCACAAACAATGAAGTGACTTGGGTAACACTACCTTGCCAAAGACTTAAAAAAAAAGTTTAGTTGATCATAAACAAACTGAAATGCACATTGATACTTGTGCAGTTACAAAGGAAAAACAAATCCTAAAACAAACTAGAAATGGCAAATGAAAAAATCTGTCGGTTTTGATTAATGAGATCCTTTCCTGGGATCTTTAAGATGTAGGTATTGGTTAGTAAAACTACAACAGTATTTGAAAAATAGGCGTAGCGAGGCTATGGGTTGTTCTTTCTTAAAACACCTTAGTGTTGGTGGAAACATACATGATACATCAGAAGGAATAATTGAAGAACTGATTTTAAAAATAGATCTATAATACTGGGCGGCACGGTGGCGCAGTGGTAGCACTGCTGCCTCGCAGTTAGGAGACCCAGGTTCGCTTCCCGGGTCCTCCCTGCGTGGAGTTTGCATGTTCTCCTCGTGTCTGCGTGGGTTTCCTCCGGGCACTCCGGTTTCCTCCCACAATCCAAAGACATGTAGGTTAGGTGGATTGGCGATTCTGAATTGGCCCTAGTGTGTGATTGGTGTGTGTGGGTGTGTTTGTGTGTGTCCTGCGGTAGGTTGGCACCCTGCCCAGGATTGGTTCCTGCCTTGTGCCCTGTGTTGGCTGGGATTGGCTCCGGCAGACCCCCGTGACCCTATTCGGATTCAGCGGGTTAGAAAATGGATGGATGGATGGATCTATAATACTGTAAAGTGCTCATTATGAAGATTATTTAAGTGTCCTTTGTGATAAAACTACAGGCATCTCAAATATTAAAATTGCGGATTTTGTTTATTAAACGTATTAGTTAACTAAATAAAGAGGATAGGGGTTAGTTTAGTAGTCATTGATGTCAAAGCAGCAACTACTACTAATATAGTGAAAGAGGCCCTTGGCAGTCTTCTCCCAGGAAGATCTGAAGTAGCAGTTATTATATTGGGAAACTAAAGGGATGTGCAAAATGTCTTGAAGGACCTATAATCACCTGTCATGATTTAATATCTCAAGGCAACTGTTTTTCTTCTTCCAACAGATTAAACTTAAAATGGCTAGTGACACTAGAAGTCTATTGCATTGCTCTGCAGTACAGTCTCTAAAAGACTGTATAATGAATGTTATATCTGCACTTGAAAAAGAAGCCACTGAATGAAATTATATTAAGTACATATATTAAATATTAGACACCAGTAACGGCGCACTGCACGATACCACGACAACGTGCAGTGAATACACTTGACTTCAGCTTTCATAGTTTTCATACTCTTTCTCTGTATGTTTAGCATTCGTTTGCTCAGAGGTTGATGTGCTTGCTGCTTCCTGAGCAACTCTTCTTATCTCCACCCTAGAGGCCTACTTTTTCTCTTCTTTCGTCTGAATCTTTTCAAATTAAAACTGATTACCATATTTACGCGTGTACCATGCGCACATTTTTTCCCGAAAATTAGCATTACAAAATCAGGTGCATGTCATACATGAGGAAATATAATTCTGTAATGTTTACTTCTGCTTGGGCTCGCTCGCTCTCTCGCTCGCGCACTCAGGCTCTCTCTTGCTTGCTCGTGCGCTCGCGCGCTCTCTCTAAATGCTTCCTATATAATCATAACGCGCGTCGTACATGGGGCAAAACGACTTTCGTGATTTTCTTTATAAAAATTAGGGTGCGCGTCTACACGTAATATGAGTGTATGACCAAACTTTTGAGAAATTTGGGAAATTAAACAAGATAACTAAGCCTTAAAGAGAACTTCCTTTAAGCAAGAAGTTTTCTTTTCTTTTCAATTTGTCTCTATTTTTGTGTGAACTCTTTTGCTTTGAACTTTTGGATTGTGGAATTATTTGAACATGCATAACACTACTGCCTGAACTGTTCTATGACGTAAACTAAAATCTGCAGAACTGTGGTAATTGTAGACAAATGCAGCTACAATCAGCATAAAAGTCTTTTATTATTTACGTCTTGAAAAGTAAACGAGACTATGACAAAAAAGTTTACATTTAAGATATAATTGGTAATAAGTAAATTTGCACTTTACACACCAATGTTCTCAATGCGTTGAAAATAAATAGATTGACGAGGATCCAGGCTGGAATATTTTACAAGTTACAATTATTTTAAATGCTTTCCAAAACCAGTAGTAAAAAATTCCATATATCATTGGGTTGAATGCAGAATTAAAGAAAGAAAGTTCTACCAAAAGGTTCCATGTTTCATTTGAAAAAACAAAAAATATCAAATACTCCAGAAATCCATAAAGATATACAGGTAAGTAGCATGATACAAAAACACAAATGATGATGCTTATAGTTTTAGCAGAATTATGTCGAGTTCTCTGGAATCCTTTCATTCTCGTCTGCTCACCAGATTCCCCTGGTTCTGCTGCACTCTGCACTGCATTTGCATGTCTTTTTGCAACAAGGAAGATTTTAGCATAAATGCAAACTATGATTAAAAATGGCAGAAGAAATGTTATAAGTAAATCAATGATTTACTAAATAAAAAACTGGTACAATATTTATTTCATTTTTAGTGGTACTTGCTTTACAATATATAAAGGCAAGGAAACAAGTTTCAACAAAAGTATAGTAATTATAGTAATAATTATAGTAATAAAGAAATCAGCAAATGCCATGGAAAGTATAAGAATGTTCGATGGGGTGCGAAGCTGCTTAAAATGTAAAAAGGAGATGATCAGAGCCAGGTTTCCACATACAGGGTAATACAAACAGTGCGAGTGGAGATCTTATAAGTAAGAGGAGTGCAGAGTTAGGAGAAGAGACAGAGAAAAGTAAAGTTAACTCATTGAAAGACAAATAGCAGGCAGCTGAGAGGGAGAACAGTACAGGAGCTTAAAGGGAAAAGGTGTAAACTATCTGTAGCAGATCTTAGTGTTACCATTTAAGTTAAGGAGCAGCTTAAAGAAGATGGAATTTTAAGAAACAAAAAGTTAAGGCAGCGTAGTAATCCCAAATCAAATTTTAATAATGAGGCCAGTGCAATGCAAGTCCTGTTGGATGTTGGACTTTTTAGATGATGGTTTGGAAGAGCCAGTTGTCTATGAGGGCTACATCTGCAAGAGATGCCAGCTGATCCAGCACCTCGAGCTCAGGGTCGCTGAACTGGAGGAGTTGGCTGACCTGCATTGTAATAGAGAATTGGCGGACTTGGCCCAGGTGTCCTTTAGAGAAAGGTGGCGGGAGGAGATTCCAGACCAGACAGGTAGGAATAGGTGGGTCACGGTCACAAGGCATAAGGTAAAGGGTGCACACTGTCCGGGGGCATCAACCCCAGAATTAGAAGTGTCTAACCGTTATCATGTCCTGGCGGAGCTGGACGGTGACTCTGATAATTCTGAGGTGGTAGGCAGGGATGAGGAGCCCCAACGGGCCACCTCAAAACCAGTTCCCAAAAAGAGAGAGGTAGTGATAGTTGGGGACTCAATCATTAGGGGATTGAAGCGCAGGTGTGCTCCAGAGAGAGAGTCTGCACGGTGTGTTGCCTTCCGGGAGCACAGGTGGGAGACCTCCCTGGAAGGGTGGATAGGCTCTTGGCCAGAGCGGGGGTGGATCCAGTTGTCATTGTCCACGTTGGAACAAATGACATACATAAGGGTAGTCTGTCAGTTCTGCGATCCAAATTCAAAGAGTTAGGTGCCAACCTGAGGAGCAGAACTGACACGCGCCAGTCCAGGTAAGATTGAGGAGATTAGAAGGCTTAACGTGTGGCTCAAATCTTGGTGCAGGATCGAAGGGTATAGGTTTATGGGGCATTGGGACTCCTTTTGGAACAGATGGGACCTGTTCGCGTGACGGGTTACATCTGAACGGAGGGGCACCAATGTATTGGGGAGGCGTATGTGTAGGCTAGTCGAGGATTGTTTAAACTAGGGAATGGGGGGGCAGGGAGTTTAGGACAGGCCAGATTTAGATCTATACATGGAAGAACAAACAATGGTGTAGAAATAAAAAATATATAGTAATGTAAATTTTAAGCAAACACGTAAAGATAGAAGGATTAACACATTAAAAATAGCTTGCCTTAATGCTAGAAGTATCAAAAATAAGGTAAGTGAGTTGGAGTTGTATGTACTACAGAATAATTATGATATTATGGCAATAACGGAAACCAGGCTAAATAACAAAGATGGGGATGAGTGTAACATAGAGGGATACACATTTTTAGGAAGGATAGACAGAACAGAAAAGGAGGTGGGGTTGCTGTTTATGCCAAACAGGAATTAAATGTAAGTCATCTTCAGTTGGATGATGAGCCCCATCTTAGTGAGGACATGTGGCTTGCCTGGAAAATATTAGGGAAAAGGTCTCATTTTAGGAGTGTGTTATAGACCACCCAATTCAGACAGTAATTTCAACACACATCTTTTAGTAATATCAAAAGGCAAGTTTACAGGGGATATTATAGTCATGGGGACTTTAATTATCCAAATATTAACTGGGATAACCTTACAGATGGAGGAGCACAAGAGCAGGAGTTTTTAGAAGTAATCAGTGACTGTTTTTAACACAGCATGTTAAAGCACCAACAAGGGGTGAAGCCTATCTGGATTTAGTATTCTGTAATAATCAGGATAGAATTGAGGGTGTAGAGGTGATTGAACCACTAGGGTCAAGTGACCATAATGTAATACAATTCTCAGTATTTTGTAAGAGTACAGATGCAAAGACTAAAATTGTTAAGTTGAACTTTAGTAGGGCTAATTTTGAGCAGATGCGACAAAGTCTAAGTAGGATAGACTGGGATAAGCTTTTAAATGTGGAGACAGTCGAGGAGCAGTGGAACAGGTTTAAAAATGTTTTACATGTAATGCAGGACAGATACATACCTAAATTTGGAAGTAATAGGAAACTAAAAAACTCCACGATGGATTAATAAAGATTTAAAAAGAAGTTGCAAAGGAAAAAACTGCTTTCTAAGGCATAAGGAACTAATGACTGTAAAGAGAACTGTAGAGGTATGAGAACATGAGGGCAACCATTAAGAAGGATATCAGAGAGGCTAAAAGACAGTTGGAGAGGAATATAGCAGATAAGGCGAAAGAAGACCCCAAGAGATTCTTTCAGTATTTTAGTAGTAAAAGAACAGTTAAGGAGGAGGTCAAGTTCATCAGGAATAGTAAAGGGAATTAAAAGATACAGACAATGAAATAGCAGATGCCCTAAACTTACATTTTTCTGAGGTGTTTACAAGTGAGCAAGTGGATAACCTGCCAGAGGTAAACAACTACTAAGGAGGTACTGAGGGATTTGGAAATTGTAGAGGGAGAAGTGCTGCTCAGATTAAATAAGATGAAATCAAACAAATCACCAGGCCCAGATAATATTTATCCTCGTGTTCTTAAGGAGGCTAGTGAGTACATATATAAACCCTTGACACATATTTTTAGGAAGTCACTGTGCACTGGAGAGATTCCAAAGGACTGGAAAATGGCAAATATCATCCCATTATATAAAAAGGGTGACAGGGCAGATCCAAGCAACTATAGGCCAGTAAGCTTAACAAGCATCACAGGAAAATTAATGGAAGGAATTATTAAGGATAAGATTGAGCAACACATGCAAGGACAGGAGTTATTCTGAACAGTCAGCATGGGTTCAGAAGAGGGAGGTCGTGTTTTACTAACATGTTGGAATTCTATGAGGAGGCAACAAAAGGATACGATCAAAGTGGAGCTTATGATATTATTTATCTGGACTTTCAGAAAGCATTTGATAAGGTGCCACATGAGAGGTTGGGCATCAAGTTAAAAGAAGTGGGAGTTCAGGGTGATGTTTTTAGATGGGTGCAGAATTGGCTCAGACACAGGAAGCAGAGGGTGATGGTGCGAGGAACCTCATCAGAACTGGCGATGTTAAGAGTGGTGTTCCACAGGGGTCAGTGCTAGGGCGCTGCTATTTTTAATATATATAAATGATTTAGATAGGAATATAAGTAACAAGCTGGTTAAGTTTGCAGATGATACCAAGATAGGTGGATTAGCAGATAATTTGGAATCCGTTATATCATTACAGAAGGACTTGGATAGCATACAGGCTTGGGCAGATTTGTGGCAGATGAAATTTAATGTCAGTAAATGTAAAGTATTACACATAGGAAGTAAAAATATTAGGTTTGAATACACAATGGGCGGTCGGAAAATCGAGAGTACACCTTATGAGAAGGATTTAGGAGTCATAGTGGACTCAAGCTATCAACTTCCAAACAGTGTTCAGAAGCCATTAAGAAGGCTAACAGAATGTTAGGTTATATAGCACGATCTGTGGAGTACAAGTCCAAGGAGGTTATGCTCAACCTTTATAACGCACTGGTGAGGCCTCATCTTGAGTACTGTGTACTGTTTTGGTCTCCAGGCTACAAAAAGGACATAGCAGCACTAGAAAAGGTCCAGAGAAGAGCGACTAGGCTGATTCCAGGTCTACAGGGGTTGAATTATGAGGAAAGATTAAAGAGCTGAGCCTATACAGTTTAAGCAAAAGAAGATTAAGAGGTGACATGATTGAAGTGTTTAAAATTATGAAGGGAATTAGTACAGTGGATCGAGACTTGTATTTTAAAATGAGCTCATCAAGAACACGGGGACACAGTTGGAAACTTGTTAAGGGTAAATTTCGCACAAACATTAGGAAGTTTTTCTTTACACAAAGAACGATAGACACTTGGAATAAGCTACCAAGTAGTGTGGTAGACAGTAAGACGTTAGGGACTTTCAAAACTCGACTTGATGTTTTCTTGGAAGAAATAAGTGAATAGGACTGGCGAGCTTTGTTGGGCTGAATGGCCTGTTCTTGTCTAGAGTGTTCTAATGTTCTTATACCGCAAGAATAATTCCTGTAATAAAGATGGTATGCAGAGTCGCATCAACAGCAAATAAACTGTAGATTCTGGAGTAAGTTACATTTTCATATGATGGGCAAGTCAATTCTAAATACATTTTCAAATTTTTTGCTATTTCCATTTTCTAAAAGTACCATATACAGTATTTACTATTAAGGTACCTAAACTAGCAACTATCAGGATACTCAGCCCTGTATACTCAAAAAATTGAACTTCATGCTTTGTTTGAATTACTAAACTAAATTGTCTATATTTAAATAACTGAGCTGTGTTTTAAGCAAAAACATAAGGCACTTTAGTAGCATGAACATGAATAAAAATATTATTGTAAACACTAAAGCCACCTTTGTTGTATTTACAAAACTGCATTTAGTAAATCGCACAAGGCAAGTATTATGGCTATTTTTTGTCCATTAAAGGTTTCCGTAGATCAGAAGTTTACACATGCTTATAAGCAGAAAATCATAGTTATCCACTCCCAGATCCTTACAGAAGTGCCTATTGGAACAAATGAGAAGAGCTTACATACTAAAAACTCATATAGCTTACCTAAATGAGGATCATGAAGACATCATAAAACAATACCTTATGCAGAGTATGCAAACACATGTTTTTTGTAAAAAGTATGCTTTACGGAGCACAGTTTTCTGTTTTCCTTGTAAGTACTTAATTTATTTTGATAACATCTTTTCTAGTTACTAAACACAAACGTTTTTCAGAATGTATTGTGTGCGTGATTAAAAGTAAAAATGTGAGAAAATGTCAGTTTAACCACATGGCCAACAACATGAGGTAGTAAATTAAAGTTTGGGTTCATTAACAAATTTCTTTAGCCACTAACAGTATTGGGAATCATTTGAAAAATACTTCTTATTATTGAAATGTTTTCTTGCACCAACTATTTATTTCTTGGATGAAATATTGTTTTCTCTGACTTTGTTTCTTAGCCTGTAGCACAGTTTATCAAATTTTAACTGCGCCTGATAAAATGTAAAGGGCATTGATATCTTTGTCAGCATAGTGTAATATACTAAATTATTTAATTACTTTGCTTATAAAAATAAATATACATAAATATATTTTTTGTGTTTGGTGTGACCAGCCATTTTTTTCCTTAATTGCTTAAACACTTTAACACAATTTGCATGATATGTGTTTTCAGGAAGACATATACTGTATTTAGGCATAATTTGGAAGTGTGGCTTATTAAGTGCTGGTAAGTAGCATTTTATGGAGTTTCTTTGCTTGTTAAAAATGCAATACTGAGCTCATGAAACATATACAGTATATTAAGCATGTGATGTTCTTTTTTATTATTACTTTCAGTTCCTTAAATGTCGAAGTATATAGATTGTGGTGAAGAAAAATCTGGAACATCGTGGCAGCCATTGACAAAGTATGTGATTTATATAGCACTACACTTTTTAAGTTCAGTCAGCTAAGTTTCATTTGTGTACACAACAAACAAAATATTGCTTTGTTTCAAAGTTTTACAGAGATTTGGAGCTAAAGGTACTTTTCGTGAGATGGTTTTAGACTGGGGCAAGTGCTTTTTTGAAGATTTAAATTTATGTAACATTTATGCACAACATACTACATAAACAATGTAGTTCTATATTTTATAAAGCTGTAAGAAATCACTGCACTCAAGTATTTGTGTTTGTGTATTTATGTGTGGATTTCTAATTGGCTAGACCACTAGGTATTATTATAAAGCAAAAATGTTTGGGACTAAAAGTATTTATTTTATAATTTTTTTAAATTATCTTTTACTACTAATGCCTCAGTGCCAGCTGGCTAATTAATGTGGGGTGGTATTGTTATTGATGTGTATCTTGTAACCATGTTCTATATATTTATAAAATGAATAACTGTAAGGTTGTTCTATATGTTTTTGCTACAGAACAACTGTATTGAAATGAGAAGAGCTTGCATACCAAAAGCACTTATCATTTATGAATGAGGATCCTGAAGACATCATAAAAGAGTACCTTGTAAGTATGCAAACACATGTTTATTGTAAAAGGCATGCTTTACGTGTTTATGTTTATGTGGGTTTACTCTGGGTACTCCAACAATCTAAATACATAGTGGTTAGGTGAATTGAGGATGCAAATTTGGTCCTGTGATATTTGGGTGTATGAGCTTGATTGTCTAGCTTGTTTGTCTAGCTTGTCTGCCCTGGGATCAGCACTTGATGGACTGATTGAGTGCATTTAGATGTCTTGGGATGAAACTGTTTCTGATCCTTGAGGTTCATGCAGGGAAGGCTCTGAAGTATTTGTCGATTGGTAGAAATTCAAATAGACTGTGCTCAAGTCTGACTACAATCCATGCATATACTGGTAGCTTTCCTGAGGCAGCATATGCTATAAATGTCTTGCAGGACTGGAAGCTGTATCCTGATCATCCTCTGCATTCTTGACACAACTTGCTGTAGAGCCTTCCGAACAGCTTCTGTATAGCTATGATACCACACTCAGATACAATGGGTTAAAATATTTTGAGTTTTTCACTGAGAGTAACAATGCTAAAGCAGCTGTGGTATTTGGAATAGTTTGGTCATTCCGCGCATCATTATATTGTTACAGGTTGATTACAATCAGGTGCCTTAAATTTATAATTGTTACTTTCAGGATACCCCTCCTCGAACCGCCACCTTATCATGGTGGAGAGGTTTGCGTGTCCCAATGATCCTAGGAGCTCTGTTGTCCGGGGCCTTATGCCCCTGGTAGGGCCACCCAAGGCAAACTGTTCCTAGGTGAGGGATGAGACAAAGAGCGTTTCAGTAGACCTTCTATGATGAATAAAAAATTTGGACAGCGTTTTCCCTCGCCCAGACGCGGGTCACTGGGGCCTCACTCTTGAGCCAGGCTTGGAGGTCAGGCTCGATGGCGAGTGCCTGGTGGCCGGGCCTTCACCCATGAGGCTCGGCCGGGCACAGACCAAAGAGGCAACATGGGTCCCCCTTCCCATGGGCTCACCACCTATGGGAGGGGCCAAGGAGGTCGGGTGCAGTGTGAGTTGGGTGGTGGCCGAAGGCGAGGACCTTGATGGTCCGATCCTTGGCTACAGAAGCTGGCTCTTGGGACGTGGAATGCCACCTCTCTGAAGGGGAAGAAGCCTGAGCTAGTGCACGAGGTTGAGAGGTTCTGCCTAGATATAGTCGGGCTCACCTCGACGCACAGCTTGGACTGTGGAACCAATCTCTTTGAGAGAGGCTGGACTCTCTACCACTCCGGAGTTGCCCCCGGTGAGAGGCGCCAAGCGGGTGTGAGAATACTTATTGCCCGCCAACTTGGAGCCTGTACATTGGGGTTTACCCCGGTGGATGAGAGGGTAGCCCCTTCGGGTGGGAGGATGGGTCCTAACTGTTGTTTGTGTGTATGCGCCGAACAGCAGTTTGGAGTACCCACCCTTTTTGGAGTCCCTGGAGGGGGTGGTAGAGGGCATACCTTCTGGGGACTCCCTCGTACTGCTGGGAGACTTCAATGCTCATGTGGGCAATGACAGTGAGACCTGGAAGGGCGTGATTGGGAGGAATGCCCACCGATCTGAACCCAAGTGGTGTTTTGTTATTGGACTTCTGTGCTCGTCACAGATTGTCCATAATGAACACCATGTTCAAGCATAGGGGTGTTCATATGTGCACTTGGCACTAGGACACCCTAGGCCTCAGTTTGATGATCGACTTTGTGGTTGATCAGTCATTCTTTCAGTAGTGAGTCAGCAGTCTATGCTAGCCTAACTACCAATGCATGAAATGCAATTTGCCCACTTTTACTTTTGGCCAGATTTTATTTTAAAAAATGCCTCAGAAACTAGAACTGAGAAAGAATCTGTTTTCAAAAGGAAGTATTGTTACCATGTGTTATTGGTAATGATTGGTCTCTTTTGAATTTTTTTTTCAAGGATATTGCAGACAGCCAGGAAGCCATGAACCAAACAACCATAGGTATATTCATCATCATACATGAAGGAGCAGAACCCACTGATGACTTTGAGGATGTTGGAATAATTATCGAAGTTGTTGAAGTGATTCACAACCTACACAACATTGCAAATGCATTTGCTATTTTGTTTGGCACAATGTATGCACTGAATTTGAGCCACCCACAGTATTTGAGAAATACCTTTGAGGTTTTGCAAAAGTTAGTGATGGAACTAGATGGAGCCAAACTATCAAACAAGGCGAAGTAGTAAAAAACTGTTTGAAGCGACAGATTAGGCTTACAACATGCAATAAGTGTTGCACACCACAATTTATTTGTGTTTATTACTAATCCTGTTTAAAGGAAAAATTTAAGGCACTTTGCTTTTTTTTTTGTTTTTTTTTAAAAAGGGACGGGCTATTTTTTGTTGCCACCACTGTTAAATGTGATTTCAGCAAATTTTCCATGACTTTTATCAGTGTTATAAAGACCAATATATCATTTTATATAATATTTTTTTTATTTATTGTTTATATTGTTGCTTTATATAATTCAACTTTTTATTTTGTAGCTGTGTTAATAAATGCAGTTTAAATAGCACCATAATATTGCTATTTTATATGGGTGAATTTTGTGGAAATAGACACCCATATATTTTGTTAAACCAACTAAATTAAAAGCAATCCATATTAAACAGATCATTTTGTGGGGGCTATTCGAAATAGTTCCAATAGTACTGCTAACTACAGTTAAGTAAAGACAAAATGCTATGATATTACTTTTATGTTAATTCATTTAGTTCATTCTACTAAACATTAATGGGTCCAACAAAATAAAACGATGTTCAGATTGTGTTAGTTAATTTAATTTGTTGAACATAAAAAAAATCACTTCATCTAACTTCACCACATTATGTTGACTGAGTGTAAGTCATTTAAGGAGATAATACTACAAAATATTATTCTTAGTTTACACAACTCAGTTGTGTGGAAATTGTTGACATAACTCAGTTAAGTAAATTCAGCAAGAAAGTTTTTTGAGTGTAACCCCACCTCTTTGAACTGAACATTACAGTGTGTTATATCATCTTCCCCCTCTTTGGTTTCCCCTTGGCTGTCTGTATGTTTCCTTAGGTTATCAGGATTGCCTAAGAAATTGTTTGTTTTTTTTTTTTTTTTGCACACGGAATTAGTGTCCTACAAAGTATATTATGAATCACAGTATATTTATACAGTATATACTCAACTTCGATATGCTGCATTTCTAAATATTGTACAGGTTCAAAACAAAACACAAAGTTACTTTTTCTAAAAATCAATGGTTAACACAAAAATGGCAAAAAAGTGTTTTTTTCTTTGTCTTTATATATACTAGGGGGCTTTGCCCCCTACTTGCTTCGCAAGCCCACACATGGGCGTGCTACGCGCCAGCCACTTTGCATCTCTGCCACTGTTGTGAAGGGGGTGGCGGAATACACACTTTGGAGATGCGGATGGATCACCTGCTTGCTTACTACTCCATCTTTGCTGCATGTTCTGCTTCTCGCGCTGTGCGTTGATCATTTCAAAGCCTGTACAACAGCTTTCTTCACTTTGCTTACTTACCCCCTCTCCCAAGCACACCAACCACCACCCCCTGGGTGCGCTAAGCTTGTCATGCTGTGCGTCAATCATTTAAAAGCCTGTACAGCAGTTGTCCTTTTGTCTCACTGCTTTGTTTTGTGGGACGTTAAAGTGTCTCTTGCAGGACGTCTGGGCTGATTATTACTTTCCTTATTTTCTGAATTTGCACATAGATTATTATTGTTTTCTTATGCATCCTTTTTTGCCTTCTTTTTTCTCCAACACTTTCATGTCTCTTTTCGACACGCTGCTCTTTCTTCTTCGCTTACTCGTTCATGTGCCATCTGGAACGTATAACATTTTTAAGAACTGTGAGCACATGAATTGTGTCTGTTAAAATCATTCCAACACCTGCGAGGTTAGTAAGTAAGTAGGGCATGACGTGCAAAAGTCACCTTCTCATGGGTCTTGCTTCCTAAGGATGTAATGTCTAGTCTCGCGTGACGTCAAAGTCTTGACCCAACATTTTTTTATATAATAGATATATATACAGTATATATATATAATAGATATATATATATTTATATATAGAGAGAGAGGGAGGGAAAATCTGTATACGGTCATCCCTCACCTATCGCGGGGGTTACGTTCCAGAGCCCCCACCGATAGGTGAAAATCCGCGAAGTAGCAACCTATATTTATTTGCTTATTTATATATATTTTAAGGCTTTATAAACCCTTCCCACACTCTTATAAACACTTCCTATGCTCTTAAACACGGCAGAGCAACACTACGCACAGCAATCAGACGTCAATGTGTCTGCCACTCACTTTGTGAAGGGGGGCAGCTGACAGCTGAACGCGAGCTAGGCAGAAGTGGACTTTGTGCTGCTTCTGTCAAAATGCCTGCTTGTCGCTCTGCATGTTCTGAAGGTGGAGGAGGAGTTTCAGTGTTTGTGTGGGCTGAATGCATGTTCGTTCAAATCCCCCTTCCCCTCCCCGGAGGCGCTGTATGCGTTGTTAAGATCTGTACCGATTGGCTAGACAGAGGGACCGAGCTGGGAAAGATGTGCAGCAGGTTAGGGTGATAAAGGATAAAGATGGAAACGTACTCACAAGTGAGGAGAGTGTGTTGAGCAGAGGGAAAGATCACTTTGAGAGGCTGATGAATGAAGAGAACGAGAGAGAGAAGAGGTTGGATGATGTGGAGATCGTGAATCAGGATGTGCAACGGATTAGCAAGGAGGAAGTAAGAACAGCTATAAAGAGGATGAAAAATGGAAAGGCCTTTGGTCCAGATGACATACCTGTAGAAGCATGTAGGTGTTTAGAAGAGATGGCAGTGGAGTTTTTAACCAGATTGTTTAATGGAATCTTGGAAAGTGAGAGGATGCCTGAGGAGTGGAGAAGAAGTGCACTGGTGCCGATATTTAAGAGTAAGGGAGATGTGCAGGACTGTAGTAACTACAAGGGGATAACATTGATGAGCCACAGCATGAAGTTATGGAAAAGTAGTGGAAACTAGGTTAAGAAGTGAGGTGATGATTAGTTAGCAGCAGTGTGGTTTCATGCCAAGAAAGAGCCCCACAGATGCAATGTTTGCTCTGAGGATGTTGATGGAGAAGTTTAGAGAAGGCCAGAAGGAGTTGCATTGCGTCTTTGTGGATCTGGAGAAAGCCTATGACAGGGTGCCTCGAGAGGAGCTGTGGTATTGTATGAGGAAGTCGGAAGTGACAGAGAAGTACATAAGAGTTGTACAGCATATGTACGAGGGAAGTGTGACAGTGGTGAGGTCTGTGGTAGGAGTGACGGATGCATTCAACGTGGAGGTGGGATTACATTAGGGATCAGCTCTGAGCCCTTTCTTATTTGCAATGGTGATGGACAGGTTGACAGACAAGATTAGACAGGAGTCCCCGTGGACTATAATATTTGCTGATGACATTGTGATCTGTAGCGATAGTAGGGAGCAGGTTGAGGAGACCCTGGAGAGGTGGAGATATGCTCTAGAGAGGAGAGGAATGAAGGTCATTAGGAACAAGACATAATACGTGTGTAAATTAGAGTGATGTCAGTGGAATGGTGAGGATGCAGGGAGTAGAGTTGGCAAAGGTGGATGAGTTTAAATACTTAGGATCAACAGTATAGTGTAATGGGGATTGTGGAAGAGAGGTGAAAAAGAGAGTACAGGTAGGGTGGAATTGGTGGAGAAGAGGGTCAGGAGTAATTTGTAACAGACGGGTATCAAGACCAAGAGTGAAAGGGAAGGTCTACAGGACAGTAGTGAGACCAACGATATTATATGGGTTGGAGACGGTGGCACTGACCAGAAAGCAGGAGACAGAGCTGGAGGTAGCAGAGTTAAAGATGCTAAGATTTGCTCTGGGTGTGATGAGGATAGATAGGATTAGAAATGAGTACATTCGAGGGTCAGCTCAAGTTGGACGGTTGGGAGACAAAGTCAGAGAGGCGAGATTGCGTTGGTTTGGACATGTGCTGAAGAGAGATGCTGGATATATTGGAAGAAGGATGCTAAGGATAGAGCTGTCAGGGAAGAGGAAAAGAGGAAGGCCTAAGCAAAGGTTTATGGATGTTGTGAGACTTGCTCAGACACCACCAGTCGGAAACCACATCTTTATAAAAGTCACACGTTTATTCATCCACAAATAAACACAGTCCCAAACACCACACAATGCACAAAGCAATAATCACCCCAATAATCTCTTCAATACTCAGTCCTTGGCCGCCTATCTCCTCCTGGGAGCTTTGTCCTACTCCCATTCCCGACTCTGGCTCTCCGATTGCTGGAAGGCGGCCCCTTTTATTCCTACCCAGTTGTGCTCCAGGTGGCTGATTAAGTCCATCCGGCAGCACTTCCTGTTGTGTCGGAAGTGCTGCCCTTTGCACCGGAAGCACTCCGGCTGTCCCTGGCAGGTTCCTCCGCCATCTTGCAGAGTGTGGCGGAAGTAACTATTTCCAGGTCCCACAAGGTTTAAGGCGCCCTCTGGTGGTGGCCACGGGTCCCAACGAGTTATAATCTTTTCTCTCTTTTCCCGTTGTCCTTTCCTGTTCCAGGGCGGTTGTCCCCTCGTGGCCCGGAAGCTATTCTTGCCCCCTTCCGGTCCTTTTAGGCGTCCCGGCCGGGTAAGAACCCCAGCCGTCTGTGACAATGTTGTTGAGAGAGGACATGCAGGTGATGGGTGTAACCGAACAAGATGCAGAGGATAGAAAGACATGGAAGAAGATGATCCGCTGTGGCAACTCCTAACGGGAGCAGCCAAAAGAAGAAGAAGATAGTTTATAGTTTTACATATATACAGTATGTACAACATATTGTATGTGTTTGTGTATCTGTATTAACATGCGTTTGTTATTTTGACTTTGTATTTAAACTTACTTAATGGATGCTTACATTGCACACACTTGCTTTTAAAAATTTGTCAATCCTTATATATTGAATGTGCCAACTTTGAATACTGCTAATCCGTGTATTTGGCCTTTGCCATTTTTGAATGATGCTTGCCCATTATATTATAAGTGATATAATTTCATTTAGTGACTGACACCATTTCATATTAACAACAAATGCTTTAGAGGTTTCTGTAATGAAACACTAGATAACATAAAATTACAGATTTAGCAGCCTACAAATCTAGTAGCAGTGCATCACATCGTGCCTCCCCTACCTTTGAGCTAAGTCAATTAAAAACTGACGATAGAATGGCAGATCCTACCTCTGACATTCAAAATCAAAAACTACCTGTTAGTTGAAAAACTCACTTGCAGTGGTTGCACTTCCCATAATGGGCATAATTAATTAGTTGTTATTAAGTGGCACTGCCCCTAATTCCTTCAAAACAACCATCAGAATCAAATTCAAAGTATAACTCACCTTGTCTTTCTAAAATTTTAGAGAAGATTACAACCATACAAATTAAATTATATCCTTATAAATCCAGTCTTGATGAGGAATTGCTAATTGGATTTTGGGTTCACAGCAAAGAAACTGTTTTATCTTGTGATAAATGATAGTGTAGTTATCTCTGATGCTGAAAAGGCTTGAGATGTTATGCCTTTTGAACTTAAGTGCAGCTTTTAATATTTTAAGTCACAGCACAAGGCACAAGCTTGAGAATTTAGGTGGCCTATCAACTAATTTGAAAGTTTGTGAATCCATCCGACATTTAGATGTTATTTTTAACCACTCAATATTACATATCTGTCTAAAACATGATTTCTCTATCTCAGAAACATTGCAAAATGATGACGTTTTGTGCATGATCTCAGAAAGCTTTTCTTTCTCTAGAACAGGGGTTCTCAACATCGGTCCTGGGGACCCCCTGTCACTGCAGGTTTTTGTTCCAACCAGCTCTGTTTTTAATTGAACTCCTGGGCTAATTAAGTGAACTGATATTTCCCAAGTTCTGTGTTTAGGGAACAATATATTAATTTGAAAACTATGTTTGCTAAAAAAAAATATTAAAATGTACCAAGCAGTTATATAGGAATAATGTATTTTTTCTTTTTAAAAGTATTTTCATCTTGATTTTCATTCTACTTTTCAAGGTGTTCTAATTGTTTAATTAATCCATTATTTACTAATTAGTGTATCTGATGCTAAAGTAGTTGCAGCCTTTGATTATTTAGTGTTGTTTGCCAACGTGTCTGATCTGCTCGTTTTAAGTTGTCATTATTAAGAGACAATGAAGGGGGAAAAACTGCACAGAGAAAGGGCAAAGTATAATGAAATCCACAAAAGAAAGTTAAGCATTTAAATCTACAGCAAAAGCAGAAATATTTATATGTCTTATAAATGTAAAAATTATGCTGCTATGCTTTTCTGAATGTCGAATAAAAAAAAAAAAATCACAGATTAGGAATCTGGTTGGAACAAAAGCCTGCAGTCACAGGGGGTCAGCAGGACCGAGTTTGAGAAACACTGCTCTAGAAGAACTAATAATATATAATAAATTTCTTTCATTATGTTTTTTTTGGGAATTGGGTGGTAAAATGAGTTCATTACAAAACAAGGCAGCAGTGATGGGGTCACAGATATCTCCAATAAGAGCAGGAATACTCAGCGTCTCCTGGAGTTCAATTAAGAAAACAGCTAAATGTCCATTGAATGCTGTTTGGTGTCTCTGATTGCTGTCCGTTTTGCATTAATGATAATGATTTAAGTTGCTGGAAGTGAAGTATCTAAATGCTTTGTTTGTCTTCCTCCTCACTTGTTGGGTTCACATTCAGATCTTGCTTTATTCCTCACATATCTATATTGTAACAGAAAGAGAAGACAACGATAAAGAGTTGGGCTGCCAAGACAGCAACCCTGTATATTTGGAGGCAGCAAGATTAAAAAAAAACACCCAAATATTGTGGAGTCATCTCTACAGATGTGAGTTCAAGACAGAACTGTCCCAAAATGGTGTAGCCTCTGGTTTGGGCTCTTCTGACAAGAAGAGGCGGGCCCAGATGGACAGTCACCGGATGTGACATCAAAGGTGTCCTGGCCATCAATCAATCGGTCTGAAAAGGGAAGAAGAGAGAGAGAAATTAGAACAGAGTATCAACTGCTTGAGTGGCAGTGGAATTGCAGTCACTAGGGCCCTTCAGTTTTCCCCTATGCACACACATATGACAATAAAAAAAAATGCATGTACGTACTACAATCCTCCACCCTTTGGCTAATATGAACCAAATTTTACATAGTTGCTATCCTGGATTATGTAAACAAGACAGATTCGTTTGGTTTCCAAAATTCTGACCCTGTGTACTACAGTTTGAACACCAGTGCCATCTGCTGTTTCAGGCCAAGTATTACAATTCTATACCCTTTGACCGTTCTGGTCCAAATTTTGCATAACTGATTTCTAGGACCATACACACAAGACAGATTACTTTGAAAACCACAATTTTGACCTAGGAGGGTCCCAGTTTATCATTACTTACCTGTCCAGCACTGCATGCTATTTCCATCTATCCATCCATCCATATACTCTAATATAAACAGGAGTATCATGCACATTTGTAGGGGAGTGCTGGGTGAGGCTTGATCAAGAGTGGAAGTGCAGCAAAACACAAAAGAGAAAAAATGGTTGTTGTGTAACGGTTTGTCTGCTTGTCTTCATAATGCACAGGCACTTCAAACGAGTGCCACTTGAAGCCCATATGGAGCGCTAGGCGGAACGGCAAGGCACTCTCGGTATCCGGAATGGCAGTTACCAAAACAGCATCCCTCTGTCGCCATAATGCGGGCAGAAGGTTAGGAATCCAGATTGTGTACCCCTTAACTTTAACTTTCATAAATGGCACTCCTCAGGTGATGCCGCACTAGGCGGTGACCTATGATGCCTAATTCTTTGTTGGCTTTACTTCTGAATTAAATCTCTGCAAACTGCAACTAACAGGATGAGTCAGACATGACAACATGTATGGTTACCACAATTATGGAATACAATCAGATCCTAAAAGACCAAATTCTCAACTCACAAGTGCAGAAACATTGACAGAGAGGCAGTGTAGATGATGGATGTGACAGCTTGCAATAACAGCAGGGGCACCATTTAAAAAACACTAAACTTTTGCCTTCTTTTCTTAACCCATTCTACAAATATACCTGGGCAATGCTGGGTACTTTGGATAATCTCATAGAACAGGTACTATATTTTATGAAATTTATTGTTAAATTTTGACATAAGAATGGGCAGGCACTAAATTACGTGGGAGGCGTAACTCCGCTTCCCACGGCCATCGAGCAGACGTCTATTATAGTATATGGACGAAAAAATAGGTTCCAGTTATGACCATTACGCGTAGAGTTTCGAAATGAAATCTGCCCAACTTTTGTAAGTAAGCTGTAAGGAATGAGCCTGCCAAATTTCAGCCTCCTACCTACACGGGAAGTTGGAGAATTAGTGATGAGTGAGTGAGTCAGTCAGTCAGTTTGTGAGTGAGTGAGTCAGTGAGGGCTTTGCCTTTTATTAGTATAGATAAGCAGGCTAAAAACTAACAACTAAGACCTTGAGTTTGCTCTCTTTTTCTATTGCTATTCTCCTTTCTTCACAAACATTTGGATAATATTTTTTGAATATCGTTTTTTGTTTGTTCTTGAATTTTTGCCGTCTTGTGACATATGACCTTTTATATAGTTCTGCCTATTCTTTCTTAGACTATTTTTAGTATTTTTGGTGTAATAAATTGGTGTTTGTTTTGTATTTTGGCTTGTTTGATTTTGTTGAAGTTATTTTCAACAAATATCTTGACCTATTATTTAATTATTTTGGGAGTTCACAGTCCATTTTTCAGTTCTATCTATCTATCTATCTATCTATCTATCTATCTATCTATCTATCTATCTATCTATCTATCTATCTATAAAGCAGAATCATAACAAATAGTAAATGAGCAAGTAATAAGTGACTAGCCTAACTGTCAAACATTACAGTTTTCTGTTCTTCTTGAAGCTAATGAATGAACTTACTTTTCAAGATTGTGTAGATTTATAAATGGTCTTAATTTTGCAATATGGAGAAAGCAGAAAAAATGAGATGACTAAAGCTTATAGTGCGGGCTACTTAATAACCTGTCAACCAAGGTTGGGGCTGACATTTTTCTGTGGCTGCAGATTTTTCTTCTCTTAGCTTGCATTGCAATACCTCTTCTATTCACAAGATGGAGTAGTGAACTATGGAATAAATCCATCCTATGTACATTATGCTTTTACTTGTGTCATCAGTGACTCAGTCACCACAGTTCTATTAGCAGATAAGTCTGTTCACAGTATCACATGCAGAATAAATACTTTTTCTAGGAATAAATGGAATGGTTTGTTTTTGTCCTGTTTGCTTGTGATTTGAATTCATTCTTCATTGCTGAGCAACATTGACAAGACTTTAAAGCAGTAAAATATCGGCAAAAGACAAAGTCAAAGAATTAATATTTTGACTGTCAGGCAAAACTTTACATCTTTACATTACATTTTTCAAGCCAGACAAAATCTGCATGCAGTTACTTGGCACTACTAATAACATGCTTTACTTGAAGTCTATATGCATGCATTTTGAACACGAAAAATACTATGCAAATAAAAATAATGCAAAGATAAGATGCAATCAATGTATACTATTGCAAAGAAAATGAACTACAGAAGCCCAAAGATGAAAAAATTGCAGGAGTTTTCTATTCCTTATTTACAACCTAATAATTATACCAGAAACCAACCTTTGACAAGAAGTCAGCCCATTGCTGGAACTGGTTTCAAATTTTCCTTTTGAATAAAGGAGACACCAAAGAAAATCAACAGCAGAATGTGCAGATTCTCCACGTGTGTAAGTCAAGGTTAGAAACTAAGAATCTGGAGAAATGAGGCAGCAGAGTTAACCACATCCCAAAGATATGCAGGTTAGGTTGGCTGGTGACTCTAAATTGGTTTAGTTTGAGTGTTTGGGTGTCATGCAGTGGGCTGGTGCCCTGTCCAGGGTTGGGTCCTATGCTTGATTCAATGTTTCTAAGAATGACTGCGCCCACTGCCCTTAGCCTGTGCACACACACTATAGTTGCATAATTGGTTTCAGAAAATTGATTAATATTTTGGGGAATTATGTTTGTTACTTGTGCATTATTAATATTTTTGGCAAATGTGTGGGGAGTTATCCCTCTTTATTGTGTGATGTAATGTAATGGTTCTGTTTTTAAAAGGTTGTATAGTCCTGAATGTTTTAACCTTTCACCTATCCATCCATTTTCTGATCTTGTATAATTCAGTTTTATGGCTACAGTGAGCAGAAGCAATGTCAGTAGCATAAAATAAAATGAAACAACCAATCACAGTACACAAACACAAAAATAATGCCAATTATAATTTTGATCAATAACTTTGCATAGCCGTGAGGTCAGAAACATCAGCAGATAAATTACCATTTCTTTCCAAATGGAAAAGCTGTAGGGTACCACCCTTTATATGTATAAATTTGGTTAACACTAAATATATAGAGTGCCACTTATTTTTGTTTGAATGAAGTCAGATGCACAATCAGTGCCATCCCATCACGGGGCATGATAATTTAAATAGTTTCAGTTACATTTTGTTTTTCACAGGCAACACTGTAGAACAGACTTTCAGAAACATTAACAAATTATCATTTTCTTGTTCATTCTTACTATTATGTTATGTTCTTACTACTTATTGTTAAGTTGAAAATGCTGAAACTCTATTAATTATATTTATTAGTGGAAGTAGCAGATTATTAAATGTCAACTATTGAGTTACTAACGATAGGTTAATTAAAAATACTTAACAGAAGAAGGACAGGAGAGAATTAAGGGTGTTTTAAAATGCCAGATCTGATACTATAATACCAGGGTGTCCAGTTCTGCTTATAAGGAAAGAGCTTTACTGTTTTTTTTTTTGTCCCCTGGATAAGCTTTGTCTCCTCAGAATCTTGTAATAATATAAGCAAACATATGTGACGAGTGTTGGTGTGTGCTCTTTAGCATGTTCTAATGGACAGGTACACTTTAGACTTCAGCCTCTAAGCCATAAATTGGATTAAACTGTTAAATAAATGGCAGGATGCATGTGTAAACAAATCATGAACAAAATGAGACACATAAATATGTTACAAAGAAGGTTAATTTCTTTATTGTTCCTGCTAAAATTGAAACTTGAGGTGAATCTCACACTTAGATTGTAATAACATCAGTGAGCAAAAGTTTCTGTCTAGACGTTACCAGTCTGTCTGCACTTTTACATATAACCCCCCTGTGGACAATTCGAAGGACAGTGGTCATATCTCAAAAGTGTTGGGGTGCTGGCTGGTCACCCCTTTTAATTCATGAAAATAAAGATAAATTAAAAGAACACTTGATGGCATTTATAACAGTAAGAAAATGGGGTAAACTAAAAGAGGTCTTAGTCTTCTCTTAACAAAAGTCAATCTGGACGATATGGGGAACTCTGTGCTGATTGCAATGCAGGTCCAATCTGAGACATCATTCTCCTGGGCATCCGTTCTTTTATCGTCCTTCGGCCATTAGAGACACAGTCAATTGTCCTCAGTGGGCATCTTCTTGCTGTTGTGGATGAAAGAAGAGTCAAGAATGTAAGCAATTGCGCCCCCTCTCGCCCTGGGAAGGTATCACATACCTATGATATACATGGAAGGTGGTCTTCTGATGTGTATGTACAAAAAAATGTACACTGCAGTGATGCTTTTAAACAATTACAACAATGTAGAATTTAAAGTACCATTAAGTGTTGTTATTGTTGTTAACCCAGTCACACAGAAGGATCCATCCATCCATTATCCAACCCACGATATCTTATCTACAGGGTCACGTGGGTATGCTATAGCCAATCCCAGCCAACACAGGGTGCAAGGTAGGAAACAAACCCCGGGCAGGGCACCAGCCCACCACACGGCACACACACAATTAAGGATCGCCAATGCACCTAACATACATATCTTTGGACTGAGAGATGAAACCGGAGTACCCAAAGGAAACCCACACAGACATGGGAAGAATGTGCAAACTCCACACAGGACCTGGGAAGCAAACCCAGGTCTTCTAACTGTGAGGCAAAAGCACTACCCACTGTGCCACCGTGCCACCCAGAAGGATCCTTTTTGTACAAATCTTAAGTGAGGTAGATGGGACTGGGTTGGCACCAGCATCCAGCAGAAGATAAACAATCCTGGATAAATTCAGGTGTTGAATCAAAGTCCTGTTGAGACAAAGAGTTCATAAACCCACTCAATGGCTTGGTGTTTTTCTCCCAACTGGTGCTCAAGGATGTAGATAGTAGGTCAAGTAAGAGTAGAATGGAAGATGTAACTATCTTAGTTCACAGTTTGAACAGGCTGTTCCTTGTCAAAAAAAAGCTGCCCTGGTTGATCCACTATTTAACTTAAATAATTTAACTTATGGGGACCCTTCAAATATGAGGCCAATTTTTAATTCTGCTTTCTGTGCAGTGATTTAACCAGTCAAGATCTCTCACCTCATATGGTTTATTTCAAATCCGAACATCAGAGTGACATTTCTATGTATCACATGACTTAGCCATGTTGTTGTTATATCTGAAGGTCTGAATAAAGGTAGACAGCAAAGTTTCTGGAAGGCCCCTGTGGTGGAATACCAGGTGTAAGATGTCCTAGAAAGATGTCAACTGGAACTCTAACTTCATATCCAGGAGTTAGGAAATATGATTTATAACCTATACTGCCATGCACATTGGTATTGAATTCAAAGGCTGCCTGTCTCAAAAAACAATACCATTGCAGCATTTTTGTTTTATAGTTTGCTACTTCATGTTCTATTAAATCTCTGAACCATAGAATATGATTTGGGATTGTACCTACAATATGTGTCTTTTTAGTACCTAATTTTCAACATATGACTCCAAACAAATTTGATTCAAACTGTTGATATTTCAAGATATTCTCATTAAATATTAAAGGAGCAACTGATATTGTATTCTGATTGAAGTACGCAATCTAAAATACTTTATAATTCTGTCCTACAAGCACATACTGTATACTGCTCAAAAGAATTAAAGGAACACTTTTTAATCAGAGAATAGCATAAAGTCAATGAAACTTATGGGATATTAATCTGGTCAGTTAAGTAGCAGAGGGGGTTGTTAATCAGTTTCAGCTGCTGTGGTGTTAATGAAATTAACAACAGATGCACTAGAGGGCAACAATGAGATGACCCCCAAAACAGGAATGGTTTAACAGGTGGAGGCCACTGACATTTTCCCTCCTCATCTTTTCTGACTGTTTCTTCACTAGTTTTGCATTTGGCTACAGTCAGTGTCACTACTGGTAGCATGAGGCGATACCTGGACCCTACAGAGGTTGCACAGGTAGTCCAACTTCTCCAGGATGGCACATCAATACGTGTCATTGCCAGAAGGTTTGCTGTGTCTCCCTGCACAGTCTCAAGGGCATGGAGGAGATTCTAGAAGACAAGCAGTTACTCTAGGAGAGCTGGAGAGGGCCATAGAAGGTCCATAACCCATCAGCAGGACCAGTATCTGCTCCTTTGGGCAAGGAGAAACAGGATGAGCACTGCCAGAGCCCTACAAAATGACCTCCCTCAGGCCACTGGTGTGAATGTCTCTGACCAAACAACCAGAAAGACTTCATGAGGGTGACCCAAGGGCCCCATGTCCTCTAATGGGCCCTGAGCTCACTGCCCAGCAGCATGCAGCTCGATTGGCATTTGCCATAGAATACCAGAATTGGCAGATGCACCACTGGTGCCCTGTGCCTTTTACAGATGAGAGCAGGTTCACCCTGAGCACGTGACAGAAGTGAAAGGGTCTGGAGAAGCCATGGAGAACATTATGCTGCCTGTAACATCATTCAGCATGAGCAGTTTGGTGGTGGGTTAATGATTGTCTGGGGAGGCATATCCATGGAGGGTCACACAGACCGCTACAGGCTTGACAAAGGCACCTTGGCTGCCATTAGGTATCAGGATGAAATCCTTGGACCCATTGTCAGACCCTATGCTGGTACAGTGGCTCCTGGTGCACGACAATTCCTGGCCTCATGTGGTGAGAGTATGCAGGCAGTTCCTGGAGGATGAAGGAATTGATACCATTGACTGGCCACCACACTTTCCTGACCTAAATCCAATAGAACACCTTTGGGACATTATGTTTTGGTCCATCCAATGCCACCAGGTTGCACCTCAGACTGTCCAGGAGCTCAGTGATGCCCTGGTCCAGATCTGGGAGGAGATCCCCCACAACACCATCTGTCATCTCATTAGAAGCATGCACCGATGTTGTCAGGCATGTATACAAGAACACAGGGGCCATACAAAGTGCTGCGTACAATTTTGAGTTGCTGCAATTAAATTTTGGCAAAATGGACTAGCCTGCCACATAATTTTTTCACTCTGATTTTTGGGGCGTCTTTGAATTCAGGGCTCTGTAGGTTGATCATTTTCATTTCCATCAAACGATGTGGCATCCTTTCGTTCCTAACACATTACCCAGTCTATATCAGTATAGATATCCAGGAGGATTTCTTTTTCCCATTGAGATCTGAGGTGTTTTCAAAGTGTTCCTTTAATTTTTTTGAGCAGTTTATATATATTGTTTCAAGAGGTTATATTTAGCTTTAGGTCAGTGGTTCTCAAAGTGTTGTGCATAGACCACTTGTGACCTGTTACTGAGTGCTGACCAAGTGATCTCTCTGCCCTGTTGGGGCCAATTAAAAGAATATTGTAATGTCCGTTACAAAGAAGTTCGTCTTAACTAGAAGCATGTTTAAGAACTGCAGGTTGTAAGTACTTGATCTGTGATTCTGCACAACAGGATGGACTTTTTGGTTAGGGTAAAGTATCAGGGTTTCACCAGCCATTAATCAGACTGTATGGCAGCACTGTCATGCTATCTATTGGTGGTTCAAGCATAGAACATAACTGTAGCATAGTCCACATGGTCTGTGGGAAAATAGAAATCACTACAAAGTTGACTAAGTGTAACAGTAGCTCAAAAGACACAGCTGTAGTCCTTTAAAAATCCTTTTATCTTATCTAAGGCTATTCTTGTTCTTATTAATTATGTCCTCTTATTTTTCTTTCAGAGCAGTTTCTAGAGAGTCCACCTCTCCTAATTTTTAGCCAGCTAAATTCAGTACTATTTGCCGCTTATTAATCAGTAACAGAATATAGATCAGGGTCAATTTGAAAGTGTGGTATAGCATTTCCAAAGAACAGTGAAATACAGCATTTCAAAATCTTGTGCACTTTTCAGAGGTGGAACGAATACCACTTGCTTATTAATGATATCCTGTATCTTAAACCCAAACAGAGATCTAGAATGCTCACTTCCCCATAAGTCAGCTCTACCACAGATGACCTAAGTTTATCTTCGGACCCCTAGATAATAGTGCCTGCTAGCTACAGAGTCCCTGGCTTCAGTAATATCCAGTACCTAAAAAACAAGCTTCCTTGCCACAGGTCTTTCCAGTGAATTACCGACAATTGTGTCCTCACACAGTGTTGGCATACTGGTTTGGAAGAGCCATGTCATTTAATTTTAGGTATGAGCAACACACAGGGAGGGGTAACTCCCTCCGGGACAGCAGCCCAAAATCTGTTCATATTCAAGGCCAAATCCATGACCCAGACACCATGTGGCAAGAAGCCACTTACCATTATTCATACTCACTAGCAAATCCTCTGATGGGGCCCAAAGACTCCCTAAGACAGCATAAGCTCTCTTTGAGGTACACAAAAGGTCTCACATAAGAGTTTTTTTATATCTCTTGTCTAATTGTTTTTCTGTAATTTTCTTATAAAAACAGCCTAATCTCTAAATCTTAGGTGTTACAATACAATAAATTTGTGAAATCTGTAAATGCAGAAAGAAAAAATTAAATTATACTCGCCAACATTTCTTGTCTTATTCACCCATCTAATGTGGCCTCCATCCTGCTCATACAGCAGCTAGAAAAGTTCCATTCACAGAGACGATTCAATTGTGAACCAGCCTTGCCCAACTCAAAGATAATTTGGGTAAATGAGGGAATATGTCAAATTTTATGGTCCCAAACTGTTACAGAAAACACTCTATAAATAAAGAAGAGACTTGAGCCATCATTATAATTTAACTCCAGTCTTGACGTCATTTACTTACGCCAACAGATGGAGTGCTCAGATGCCTTGCTCAAAACATCATGGAAGACTGGAGAAATCTAATGGAACACTGTCTTTTTATTTAGGTGAATTTACAAAAGACATTTGAATATGTTTACATTTTCACCAATTGCCATACAGATAAATGGTATACGCCAAAAACACCCTGTATGTTTTACATTGCATATCTGGATTGTTTAGGAACAACCTTGTATTGGTATTACAGCTAATTCATTCATTTTCCAACCGGCTTAGTCCTGGACAGGGTCACGGGAGCTGCTGGAGCTCTTTCTAGCTAGCATAGGACACAAGGCAGGAAGAAACCCTAGAGAGGGTGCCAGTTCATCACAGGGTGAACACACACACACCCAAACCACACACTATTGCTAATTTAGGATCACTAAATCAACTAACCTGCATGTTTTTGGAGGAAACTCAAACAGACATACATGCAGATTTCACACAGGGAGGACCTGGAATGTGTTATTCACTTATTATTTAATTAATGCATATATATATATATATATATATATATATATATATATATATATATATATATATATATATATATATATATACACACACACACACACATATATATATATAACAGTAATAATTCACATCAATAGTAATAAAATACATGCAATTACACCTAATTCTAATGCAAAAGAATTGCACAGTATACAAAAGAGTACTTCACGTATCTTTTTTATGCACCTCTCACCTATTACAAATTTATGGCAAAGAAATTCTCTGGAAAAAAATATTTATTTATGTACAAGTTTTTATATCAGTTTTATATAAGTATATTTATGTACAAGTTTTTATATATACTATAATTATTAGGTTTCAAAAGTCATGAAATGCAACAGTCACTACAGTATCTTTGAAATACTGAAGTGTCAGCCAGAATGTCTTGTGCATCCTCTTTCACTGTTCACTTTGGCCATACCAAAATTTAGCAGTACAGATTGTAGAGAACCATGAGTGTATGGAAGGTACACATGAAGACAAGACTGTGTTTACTTCAGTATGGACACCTGTTGAAATGTCTTGAGATTTCCTTTCATCTGCGGCTACCCAGTTGTGCCAAAGAGCTAAGATATAAAAAAAAACTTAATTGAAATGTTTGCACATTATATCTTGTCACGCATGCGCGAGTAGGAGATCGCGGACGGATCTTAAAACACATCGAAGGATGTTCGCCGGCGGGGAATGGCGGGGGACTAACCTTATTTCTTTGTTTTCCAGACCCAAAGGCGGCTCCGCCATAAAGACCTTGCCCGCAGTACGGCTACTTCCACCCTCCCTCCCCCATCTTCGATGACATCATTACTCCCATCATCCATCACACTCCTTCCCAGCATTCCTGCACTTCCGGCTCCTCCCATATAAAAATGGCCACGACGCCTAATATGGCGTCGCGCATGAATTGTATATTGTTTATGTTTGACCGTATGCTTTTTTTCTTGAATTCTGGAGTGTCGACAATATAAGGGGCCGGAAAACCCCAAACCTTTTTGTTGCCTCTTGCTGAATCTTTTACAATCTGAAAAGGGAACATTATTCATTAGATATCCTTTCAAAGTTCTTTGTTATTTTTAACTTTTACCAATTACCTTATAACTCCAGAAAAAGGACAAGTAATTTTGTAAGTAAATCCATACCCTACATCAGCTTCCATGATTTTTTCTTTTAACCTTTAATCTTTGTAACCTAATTTGGCTTGGGTTGCATTGTAACTCACAAACTTTCAGATGCCTTCTTGTGTTTACAGTTTTTCTAAATCACTTAGACTATGACACACTAACACTCTGATTCTATTATCCATATAACTAGGGTTGCCAAACGTCCCTTATATACGGGATATGTCCCATATTTGATAATTTTATCCCCATCCTGTACTGACCTTTCAGGGACACCCAAATGTCCCGTACAGTATTTAGTTCATTTTCAATTTTTGTAATAAAAATATATTTTTACTACCTTCTAACGGTACTTAGTTGTAACTTTATAAGTAATTATACTTTCTTTTCTCAGATTCTCTTGATGAAAATAACCCAAATATAATGAGGAAACTAGTGTTTGCTGTTTGCTATGGTTGGCTGAGGACAGCGGCACTCTTACCGTTTTGTTCTCCAGTCGTGCTGCTGTGCAGTTCTGTATCAGCATTGCAACATACAATGTCAACAAAGTGTGTTGTTAATTCTTGCCAAGGTCCACTTTTTTTCTAACTTAAAAACAAATCCATCCATCCATCCCAAGATGCCAAAACGTAAGTGTAAATTTTGCGATAAATATTCCAGCAAATGAACATTTATCAAACAAGGTAGAAGCTATTTTGAAGCAAAGTGTGATGTATTTAATTGCACATTTAAGTAAATAATTTCCAAATGATTTTACTTTTGCTTTCCTCATAACCCATTAATATCCTTGCTTTATGTTTTTAACTTATGTCTCTACTTTTACATAATATATTGGTCTGGGTGTGTAAGGGGGCAAGTATAAATTTATATATATAGTAATATAGAGAGATTTTAAGAGTGTCCAGTATTTCTAAATTTCTAATCTGGCAATCCTACATATAACACAAAGCATTTCTTTAGTTGTCAGCCTTTTGTGCAAAACCCTATACACAGATCCCTCCGTAAAGAATAGATGATACAATGTTCTCAGTTAGAAAGCAATTTAACTTAATATAACTGATCTCAAATTATAAAAAACTTGAAATCAATGAACACACAACTCTCCAGGTGTGCCCACTAAGAATCAAAATTCTACAGATGTAATTCAGAACCTTTGGATAAATAAATAGGGTCACAGATCTGCTTGTGTGCATTGGAATGATAGGTGCAAGTACTAAAAGAGCAAGGAGAGGAAAGCATTGAAGAAGAAGTGGAAAAGGAAGGGTAAGGACATCAGTATTGGGTAAGATATGGCTAGTTTTGGTAGACCATATTCTTGTTCATGGCTTGTCCATAAGAGAGGCTAGTGAAAGAGTCTAGCCAAATTTCAGTAGATTCACTGTTACATCAGTATTCAGGGCTTTTCAACAAGAAAACAGGCCAGTTGGTACTACAAACTTAATAAATGTTTGTCTTACTGCTACGACATGTACTGCACTACGTATTGTACACTGTTTGCAACTATATGTGGCACTAGTTGTGAGAATACATTAGTGTACCATATTCTGTACATAATTGTTCTGCAGTGCTGTACTGTATAACATGCCCTGTGAGCTGTTATTTTAATATTCATCTTGCACAACTGTTTTTGGCAGGACTAAGAGATGGTAAACAACTGAAGACAGACCTTGGCTCTTTTCAGCTGAGCAGGAGATGGCCATTGTGAACATGATGGGTGCCAACAATACAATCTTTTTTTGAGAAATTCAATCCAGGATTGTAAAAGATCAGGATACCATTCATGAAATAGACAGAATCAGCATTGAAACATTGACCACATCCTTAAAAACAACTGAATTTGGATTAAACAAGTGTATAGTGTTCCTTTGGAAAGAAACTCTGACAAAGAAAAAGTAATTTGTTAGAATACTAGTAGATGGCCTTCATTGACAATGTGTACTGCAGTACAATGATTTACTGTGTGTTTAATTTCTGCCCGGTTGCATGTAATACTTTATACAACCATCTCCTTTTGTATAGAATATTTAGCATTGAGTCAAGGGAAGACCCCCACAAGCTCATTTTCGTTAATGAGACACGTTTAACCTCACTAAACAGAAGAAGAGGGCAGTCTGTGGGTCAATGCGCAAGTCCTTGGTCAAGTAGTAATGGTGTTCTGCCATTAGCATTCATGGGATCTTCCACCGCAATGACACACTATGCCCATACAGCATAGCCCATCTTCTACATATCCTCAATGATCTACACAGCAGTATCTTTGAATGGGAGCTGAGGCAGCCAGAGCCGCAAAATCAATCACTACAGTTCATTGTCTGGGACAACACAATTTTCACCTGATACTGATATGCGTAAGTGTTTCACTGACAATCCCAGATTCCTAAATCTATTTCTTCCACCCTATGTCCATTTCCTCAATACCACTGAGTTTTTCTCAGCTTGGTGATGAAAGGTTTATGACCAAGACCCCTGTCTATGTGAAAACCTTCTCCAGGTGATAGACTCTATGCAGAGGTGGGTAAGGCACATCCACTGCCTAGTCAAACATTTCATTAAATGTAGATGTTGAGAAAATCATGTGGTATGATGCAACCCAAAGATACAACCCAGAAGAGGAATTATACAGTATATATGCCATTTGCTTTGAAATTCTCATTACTGTGTTTTAGTACTTTTCTGTTGTTGGTATTTCTTTGCATTACTTTTTTTCCAATCAGTTGGAAGTACATATTACTCTGCAGTTAGGGAATGAAATACAATTTCAAAACTGTAATATTTTGGTCTTTTACTGTACCTGTAAACTTCAGTTTTGCCGTTTTGAAACAAAAGCATATGGCTCTTTATTCAGTGCCATGGCAGTTTGTTACAGTAGTATGCAAAAGTATTCAGTCCCTCTTAAAGTCATAATAAGCTGACTGATTGCTTAAGCACAATTTTAAAAACTGGGCCCATTTTGTTAAAACAGCACACACAATTAGCACAACCTCAAACCCAAGTAGCAGAACAACTCAGATCTTTTGCAAAATGAAACGCTTCAGTCAAAACTATACAGTTATTTATAAAAATGCTATTTTGTTATCATATTGCACACACATGAGTTATATGATCTAATTCTGTTTGAATGAGTTACACACTACTGTGCTCAACATAAAACACTTGTAGAATTTCTATTTTTCTAATATTTAAAGTACACAGAGACAGTATAAAAAATAAATTCACCAAACACTACACAAGACCAATTCTGCAGACTAATGGAAATTTGTATTTACTGCATCAAAAACATCTGTCGCCCCCAGCTCCAGAGGGGGGCGGGGGACCAGAAGGGCGATTCACACTTCATTTTTGGGACATGATTCAAGAGATGTTCATACATATAGGCCTTTAACCTCAGGGCGTATCTTCTGGGGTCAATGTAAAACGAGCTTAAAGAGAGGCCAGACATCTGCTTAAAGAAATCTTATTACAAAGGTGACTTAGATGTAAGCCCCGGACGCCGGACATTATACGGTTGTCCTTTTAAAATGGGTGGCAAAGGGCACACATTTGCTGAAAGAAATCACTGTCCAAATTTCAAAAAAGTCTTGTTCTTATGTCTCTATAAAAATGAGCCTTTGGACTCTGTCCATTACCCTGCTTGCCGCTAAGAACGAAAAGGAGTCTGAATTTCGGCAAAAACGATGCGTCTTCATGATCTTCTTAGAACAATGTTTTTGTAATTATTTATGGATAGGTCTAAATTAAATATAATTATTGTTAATGCAGTTTATTCTACCGAGAGTCATGGCATCAAGAGCACGGTATGGCATATTATTGATTATTATATGCATCAAGCAAGTATGATTTAAAAAATGTATTGCTGAATCCTTATATGTTATCCTTAATATTAATATTTCCAAGTTGATTCTCCAGTAACTCCGTTTTCAAAATATTATATCTGTTTAAAACGAGAGGGGCTGGGGATTTAAAATCAAAAATGATCATAGGTTACTGTTAATTATTATGCTCAGTACCATCTCTCTGTGTGTAGGCGCGTGAGTGCACTCGTGTGTGTGTGTGTGTACAAATTGTAGCATTTTATTTCTATCTATCTACGTGTATGATGATTAATGTACAAATACAAAGATCATATCACTGAAGTAAGCAATAGTAGTTTTTTTCTGTTACCGAAACGGGTAATCCAATCAATTAAGTTTTGTCTCGCATCTGAAAATTCAACCAGGGCCTCTCCTCTGAGAATATTCAGCAGTGGTTTAAAAGCGCAGGCAGGTTGTGTATTAGCTCTGACATAATAACATGTCAGTATTCTGAACTATGTACAGAAGGGCCCACTTGTGAAATGCGTACTCTTCGAAACGGACTGTCGCCGTAGACGGGTGTTCTCTGCACGGGACCGCATGTTTTTAAAAGTCTAAGATAACAAAACATTTTTGCTTTATAAACTCTCATTTGTTACAGTCGGGTGGATCCAGACTCCAGGGATGAACAGGGCCCAGGAGCTTATTTCGAAGCAAGTGTTTAATAGACATAAGGCAACTGTGTTTTCATTCATTTCACTAAATGAAATGTAATTATTTTAATACAGACTAGTAGCCCCAAAGTCTGGATGATTTTTCGACGTATCAAGTGTTTTGTTGAATAATTGGGTAAATGAATATTATATGTTCCTGTATTTATGAGATTATATCTTGTGATGATTATTCTTCTTCAAAAGAATGTTACACAACACAAAACAAAGTTTTGGGGACCGTCCCCATATATTGTCGTCCAGACAAATAAAGAAAGAATGATTCAAAGTCTCAAAAACAAAACAATGAACAGTTTTCTTGAGTCAAAATGGCGACTTTATACAGGAAAGGATTATGGGACAGGAAATGGTTGGCAAGAAGTGACGTTGAAAACAGGAACCGGAAACAACGTCATCATGATGGGACGGAAGTGAGGTGGATTGATGGAGCCGGAAGTGACGTCGTCATGGTGGGCCGGAAATGACGTCGTCGCGGCCATTTTGGAATCTGGAAGTGGAGGAATTATTTTTCTTCAAGTTTTCTGTTGACCAAAAGAGATTCAGGTAAGTACCACGTGACAACCCTCTATCTCGCGATGTTTCACTCACTTTTAGGCTCTTTGACTGCCTCCTAATCGCACATGTGTGACAGTCTTAATACACAAGGACCCTGAGACCAGACTGTCTGTTTTTATTTCCGTCTTTAGATTTTAAAAAGTTTGTATCTAGACGTGCATTTTTCTGTGGTACCTGTTTCTTTATCTGCTTTTTTCACAAAGGTAAGGTATCTTTGCAAGATGGTCGTATAAAGTTTTACTTTTGCATCGGCGCTCAAGTCACCGTGTTCAAGTATCAATTTCATTTGTTTATCCAGTTCACTTTCCATAGCGTTTAAAAGGTTGCTGGAAGCCGGAACATTCTGTCGCAATTGAGCCGTTTGTTTTCGAGGTACTAGGTACATCTTACGCGTGTATTCATATTTATACCCTCGAACCTATTAAACTAGTAATGAAAGAAATGGCCGCGCTTAATAGGGCTCCGAGAAACCGCACTTTCTGATTTAAAAGGGTTTTTTTTTATTTTAATGGTCACTTTTTATCGCTGAGTTTTTTTAACAGCGCAACAATGTTTCTTCAGCAGAGGTTTGAGTGTGTGTGTTACTGGGGTATGTTTTAAGCTACTTCACCAGGCACAGAGTATTCAGTATATTAAAACGGTACTAGCCAGGGTCTATTGAGGATCAGGATTTCACTTTCTTTTTTTTAAATCTGGTACCTCCTTTTTCCATCTTGTGCATTGTTCAGTAACACTTATTTTTTGGTGGACCAGAACATTTTGCTTACACTCCACTCATTAGTCTCTTTAGGTTTTTAACTGTTATCTCTACATTTGTAAGTTTCAGCAGTCCTTTGAAAATGTTTGTGTGAAAGTAGTAACTTAAACATATTGTGCAAAAATCCAGACTACTCACTTTTAAAAGCTCTGCTCTAAATTTACCAATTCATCCAATATGTCAGCTTTGCCTCCATCTCACCACTGCAACTGGCCCTTCCTCTTTGTAGATTTAGGTTGTAGGGGTTTATTTGTAAAACACTCTGTGTCACTTCAAGTTAAATTAGATTTCCTTGGTTATTCAGTTGTCCATCAGTGTTCCAATTTTGTTATAAATTGTATTTAGTCTCTATTTATTTACTAAACATTTTATATGTTGAATAGAGAACAGTTGTTCAGGCTTTAATTTAAAATAGCATTTTTATCATCATGCTATAAGCACTTTGGTACTCAGGGTGCTTTGTATAATACAAAGTTTTAGAAATTCTGTTAATGCTTGATAATAGCATTCCATTTTACATCAGTTATGAACTGAAAAATAAGAATGGCTATACTGTAGTATGTTATATGCGCAGATACGCTACAGGGCTGATGATTAGGCTTATTTTGGACACGTTAGGCAAATCAGGAAGGAAAATGTTTTAGTGAATAGTTACACAATATCTATTATATATGTTAGCACAATGATTAAAATTTTACTAAAACTGTGAGGTTTATTCTTTCTTTTAGGTAGTCCAGGTTACATATGACATCTGTCATTGAAAGATGCTTTTCCTCTCTATTTGTGAAAAATCACCCTTTGTTTTAGTAGCATTCAGGGTGAAGGGGATGTAAGTTTGAACTGTGATTCCAAGAATCAAGAAGTGTCTGCAATCTTCTTGAATACGAGTCAAAGGACCAGGGTTTGTGCAGTGATCATGGTCAAGGGCAGAGTTAAGTTAGACCTTATTATTCCAAAATGAAACATTTACTCGCCCATATCCATATCAAGCAAGTATTACAAAAATAAGACAGTAAAAAACTAAATTTACAAATACTAAGTCATAGAGGAAATTGAAAACATATTAAGACCGAATCAACAAGGGATCACCCCAAGCTCACAGCATACTGCAACTGAACCTATGTGTTCTGCGGTATATTATTAGCTAAACTGTCATCTATTTAGCGAGTTCCACAGGGTTGCAAAGAGTTGGGGAAAACATTATTTAACATCTGCTAATATTATGCTAATTAACATTAGTCTGTTATTGTAAGAGTCTTATCTGGCACTAAAGGTTGGGTTTGTGTTCCTCCTGATTCAGGAAGAACATTAAATATTGGAGTTTAGAATATTAACTAGACTGGTAGTCTTGATTGTAAGGACATTTGTGCCAAAATAATTACATAAAGCTAATTATGAAGTAAATAATCATATGAAAAAGTGGAGATATAAAGCAGTTATTACAATTTGAAAAACTACCATGATGTATAAAAAACATGTGCAGTCTGGAATAGTCTAAATATGTCTTAAAGAGTTAATTTTTAAATAAAACTTGCAAAAGGCATATTAAAAATATTAAATATTAAAACTGAATAAAACACATACTGTAAGTACCATTTAATGATATCAATTAGTGTTAAGTATTATCAAGCACTGGGTTCTATTTATAATGTTTATTTATTTAATTTAGTTATAAACAAAATGATTGCCTAAATTTTGCTTTGAAATTAACAATAGTTTGATACAGCTTTAAGAATTAGAATGTAAGACAAACCTATACATTTAATAACAAATGTTGCTGTTTCAATAGGGATATCTAGGATCTCTGATTTATTTTAACCTTTTGACAAGAAACCCTTGGACAGGGAAATATACAACATATATTGAAAATGAACAGTGCTGACATGCTAACTAAATAGATATAATCTAAGATATTTTAGAATATGGACCTGGGCGCTACACCTCATGATTCTGACAAACTAAAGGGTCTCCACTTACTTGTCAAACTTTAAAGGTCAATATGATTGAGATATAGCGCATGTGTCCACAGAGTTAACCAATTCATCATCTCATCATCCTTCTGGAGTTTTTTTTTTTTTGTTTTTTGTCTGCCTGGCCATCAGACTTACTTTATTCTTTGTTACTTAGCATTGCCTAATCTTATTTTCATATTTTTCTTTTTTTTTCTTTCTTCATCTTGTAAAGCACTTTGAGGTACATCATTTGATTGAAAATGTGCTATAGAAATAAATGTTGCTAATGTTGTAGTTGGTCAGGAAAAGAAATAGAAGACAGTTTTCCTTCATTTAACACCCCTTTTAAATTAGAAAAAAAGCTAAATGCTCTTTATACAGTATTTGTTAGCTATTTGTCTTCTTGTAAATAGTCTTGCAGAAATGTTATAAACGGAGTATGTAATAATGTCACAAAAACACAAGTTCTGAATATTTTAGTCCAGTTAAATTATCACAGAAATATTTGGAGTGAATAAAATGAATACATTTTGAACTGCTTGGCATACGTGATTCTATGATCTGAAAGAGACCATCTATTTAGTCAATATGTACTGTGTTGAATATTTAAAATTGAAAGAAATATAAACATTTTAAAAGATGCCTGATATTTCCATGAGCAATAAAACACTTTGTAAATATCAGAATATATATTTATATTCATATATACACGGTATATTACAATAAGCATTTTAGAATTACTTGAAAAATAAAATGATTAAAAAACAAGTTAGGTTTTTCAATATATGTCATTGGTAATGAATTAAATATCATTTAGCAAATACCTCTATACTTAATGTTGAGGAAATAAATTGCTTGTGGAGGATCCTTGCCAGAATATTTTACAAGTCACAATTATTTTAAATGCTTTCCAAAACCAAGGGTAAAAAAATCCATATATCATTGGGTTGAATGCAGAATTAAAGAAAGAAAGTTCATACAAAAGCGAGTATGTTTCTCTTGAAAAAACAAAATCAACAAAGGAGCTAAGTAAAGCATATAGATATACAGGCAAGCAGCTTGATATAAAAACAGAAATGATGATGCTTATAGTTTTAGCAGCTTTATGTTCAGCTTTCTGGAATCCTTTGATTCTCGCTTTCTCTCCAGATCCCCCCTGCGCTGCTACACTCTGTATTGCCTTTGCATGTGTTCTTGCAACAACAAAGACTTTAGCATAAAGGCCAAATATGATTAAAAATGGTATAAGCAATGTAGAAAATAAATCAAATAATAAAAAAATAAGCTTAACATTTACTCCATATTTAGAGGTACATCTAGTAGAGGCCATACATGTAAAGATGTACATTGAAACAAAACCATAAAATATTGACCAAGACCACACGATAGCCACCAGCATCCAAATGACTTTCAATGTGACCTTCATAGAGTAAAACAATGGATAGCAAACTGCATAATAACGGTCACCAGCAAGAAGTAAAAGATGATAAACAGAAATATTTGTTATAGAAAATGTAGTAAAGTAAAAAGAAAAACATAACAAGGTGCTTTTATACCAGCACACTTCTGTAGTTTTAAAAAATTGAACAGGCATGTTAAATATTCCAATAATCAAATCAGCAAACGCCATTGAAAGTATAAGCACATTTGATGGAGTGTGGAGCTGCTTAAAATGTGAAATGGAGATGATCAGAGCCAGGTTTCCACATACTGCAAGAATTATTCCTGTAATAAAGATGAAATGCAGAGTCACATTAATAGACAATGAACTGTAAATTTTGGAGCAGGTTCTATTTCTGCGCAATGGGCAGTACACTTCTACAACTTCTGATATTTCCATTTTCATAAAACATATTAAAGCTGTTGGCTTTGTTATCAATGTTTTATTCACTGGCATAGACTTATAAAGGTGAAGACTCAGGGAAAAACAAAGAGGCCCTGAGGAATATATTCTGACTATTTCATTGTGCACATCTAATATGTACCTCATGGAATAAAGTGCAAAGTAGTTTGAGAATATTTATCATCAAGGCACCTAAATTAGCAATTATCAAGATACTAGGCCCTCACTCTGTACAACCCTGAACTGGATTAAGTGTGAACGACAATGTTGCAGTTTGTTCTGTTTTTATAATAGCTTATTCCATTTTAATGTACACACTGATCTCACCATTGACCTCTCATTATATTTCCTTTATGCTGTCAAGAATGTCAAGCCTCTTATGTGCACCCTAATGTAGTATTCTAGGAAGTATAATACAAATGACTAATTATATAATTTTGAAGCATATTCTGTTACTGCATATATCACACTTCTATTTACCAGGTTGGAATGCTGCATTTCTTAATATTGTATGGACAAAAGAAAAAAAGCACAGTAATGAACACAAAAACATGACAAAATGTTTTCATATAAATACAAATGGAACCATGTGAATAGTTCTCTCCTGTAATCTGGTATTTCTTATGGAAGCTCCTACATTAAATACTCAGCTAGCCCAAATTACTAAATGATGGCACACGTGGTACATCAGATTATGATGCTTCAATTATCCTCACTGCACTAAAAGTTTCATCATCATCATCATCATCAGTCAGCTGCTCATGCGAGTATTACTACGTGATGGCGCTTGTGCAGGCGAGAACGATCTTCCGCCACGCAACCCGGTCCTGGGCCGCCTTTTCGATCTCTGTCACAGTCATTCTCTCTTTGCAGATAGAATCGGAGATGTACTGGGCATATGTGAGCATGGGCCTTCCACATCTGGCCTTGCCTAGTTGTACCGGCGGGACGTACAATACATATTTCCTGATTAGTTCATCTGGTGGACGACGAAGCATGTGGCCCACCCATGTCAGTTGACGCCGTAGGACTGTAGTTGATAGTGGTTGTTGTTCGACACGGGCGTAGATTTCCGAGACAGGTATGTGATCGATTCGCGTGATGTTGAGGATTACTCGATAGCAGTTGATTGCAAAACTATCGAGAGTGTTTTTGAGCTGGTTTGTTATGATCCAAGTTTCACTGCCGTATAGGAGTATGCTTAGACAGGAGGCTTTAAACAGGCGCACTTTGAGGCGTATGGAGATGTTGTTGGCTTGCCAGATGCTTTTTAATTTCCAAAAGGTGCCCCATGCTTGTCCTTTACGTATCTTGATGTCATTCGATGTAGTGGCTACCATCGAACCGAGATATTTGAAATCGCTCACTATTTCAATGTACTCGTTATTAAGTACAAGTGGAAGTTGAGGGCCAAAATCAGCATTTACTACTGTCTTCTCGGTATTGATTTCTAAGCCAACTACTTGCCCTTCATTGCTGACGCGTTCAAGTTGTTGTTGGGCTTTTTCGCGACTGCCTTCAAGTAGTCCGATGTCATCGGCAAAATCCAAATCGTTGATTTTCCATTCGGGGTGCCTCAAACTTAGGCGAGGATGAGTAACAAAACCATAGTCTCCTGCTGACTTACGCATGACGAAATCGATGATGGTAATGAAAATGAAAGGGCCCAAAACGTCGCCTTGGAGTACTCCAGTTCTAGTAGTAAACTCACTCGAGAGGTGATTGTCTACAAGCACTTTGCTGGTTGAATTAACATAGAGAGTTTTAATTGCGTTGACTACTTTCTCTGGGATGCTGTAGTGACAAAGAATTGCAAACAAAAATGTTCGTTTAACTGAATCAAAAGCTTTTCGAAAGTCGACGAAAGTCACAAAGAGCGGAAGATTCTTGCTAGCTGCACCTTCGAATAGGTGGCGGAGGATGTGGATTTGTTGAGTGCACATCTAAA